>NC_064307.1:61524812-61819772 GCF_023373825.1 Bactrocera dorsalis | reverse complement strand
GACTTGTTTTCGCGTATCAACTTAACAACAAAATACATCCAAAAATCGAGGTATAAAAATCTTAGCCGTACCCAAAATACGTGTAGGCCAGCGCTATTATTGCGAGTTAGCGCGCGATCTCTCCTCATCCAAATTGGGCCCTTCACCATATATGAAATTCAGAAACATAAAAATAAACCCCAATTAAGGAAGGGCTAAGTTCGGGTTCAATTGAACATTTTACACTCTTTTAACCTTGCAAGAAGCTAAGCCAAATACCTTTACAAATGTGAAAATGGACAACCAGGAGGAGTCGTAATCGAAGCATATTTGATATATATGTAGTATTACATATACATATGTCTATACATATGTAACTCATACACTATGCCGACATATTTTGGCGTATGGTTTGTTAGAAAATGAAAAATCATTATACGTATGTATATATCTAGGAGTTGGGAGAGTATCGACCCAATAATGTGGCGTGAAAGTCCGCCGGGATAGTTCGAAAATCCTGACTACTTTAGTTATATGGGGGTTAGAATCAAGTTCACTCTATTATCGATCATTTGAAGCATCAAAATCCATACACTGTTATGAGTTGAACAGGTTCTTCAGCGATATTTCACTATTATTAGAGAAAGTATTTTTTGGCCCACGTAGATAGCCCTTGCTATGCTACTGCGATCGGTCGGTATACCAAATTACAGCTTTATATCTTCATTTAGGTGCTTAGTAATGAACCTTTGTATATTTTTGGTTCATGGCGATTTGTGGGCGTTGACAATTGTTTCGCATTCTCAATTCCTGGGAATTCAAGTTACAGCCTTGCAATGGGCGGACGAAGACAAACAGGCAGACCATCCGGATTTCAACTTTTCCTCGTCATCCTGGATCATATTATATAACTGCATAACCCTATATCTATCATCGCTTAATAGATTTTTAGTTTGCAAGAAGGATAAAAGAGAATATAAAAACACACCTCTTTAAAGTATTTCCAAACTAAAAAGTGAAAAATTATACAGCGCGAAAATATTTGTTATTATATGAGAACTAGTGCTGTATATTTTTAAAAAACCTGGATCTGCTTAATCGCGGCCTTAATCCTTTGCAAGTTGATAAGCGTACAACAAATGTTGCGGGTTTGCACAACGACACTTAGCTCGTCCTTGCCTCTTAATATATAAACTTGTAATTCACATTTTTTTTCAATATTATGTTGGATCTTATTTTAGGATCAAAAATTTTTCATTAATTTTAATCCTTACTTTTTGAGATTGCAAAACTTGTTTTTTAAGGTGGACTTCCTAGTCTAAGAAGCATGAATTTCAGTGTAATTTCTAAAGTGTTGAAAAAAAAAGACAAATTAATATTTTTATTATCCATTTTTTTACTAGGTTTATTTGTGTAAGTTTTAGAAGAGTAGAAGATCAAAAAATTAAAACACTACAAAAAAAGTACAAAATATTTCAAACAATTATGAGCTGACGCGAGTGGGGGGATCTCTAAAAATTTCCGATGTTGGACCCCCCATGGCCATGGATTTCAACACCGCCGTAGTTTATACTGAAACACAAAAAGAATAAAAAGACTTACTAATACTCAGAATAAATGTCAGCAAATGGTCGGAACTAACTGAAAAGTGGGAAAACAATTTTTCAAACCCCAAAATGGCGACTAGCCTTAAAAAAAAAAAGCGTTTTTGGATTCAACTTTTTTCCTGAATCTTTCGAATTTTTTTTAAAATAGATTCCCAAACAATAATAATTTGGGGATGTGGGGCTAGTTCTAAGCATCTAGGACATATCTACAAAGAAGGGGACTCATAATAAAAAATTGCAAGTAATATCGGAATCCAGTAGGAACTGGAGAAATCGATGGGCACTATGCGCTTGCCGAAAAAGTCAGTTTTGAGAAAAATACAGCGTTTAAAAAGGTTGTCGCGATTCCGAGAGCCGATACCTTTTTGGATGCCGGGTCAGAAAAATGCCTATATCTCCGAAAATAATTTGAATTTTGAAAAATCTTCTTGTACACATATTCTTGAATAGTTAAGCACTACTTTGAAAATATGCAAACAAAAAAAATTTCGAGTTTTTTTAAATATTCTAGACTAGAATACCCCCCTTAATTTTTTAATCCAGTAACTTGCGATTTGAAGTATTTCAAAATTAGTTCCTGGTACAAAAGTTTATTGAGTATATAGAGCTCCTCAAACAAAAGTACCTTTCGCCCAACTATTTTAAATTTTAGAAAATATTCTAAAAAATTCCCAACAAACTTATTTAACATGTTTTTATTCAATCAGCTTCAGTGTAAATGTATGCATATTCCATATTTATCAAAAAAAAGGTCCTAGTTAGGTTTTAGGAACGTGGAGTTATATAATGCACAACACAAAAACAAAAAGTAAAATTAAACTAGAAATTAGTAAGAATTTTCTTGTCTTTACAAAAACTTCTTATACCCGTGTGCGAAGCGCTGTGACCACAAGCAGAAAATAACGGTACATAGCGAGTGCTTCACAACGGAAACTCTTTCCTTTACTAGTTGACTAATGTTACACATATTGTTCTTCAAACATTTCAAAAGAAACTTAAAAAATAAAATTACAGTGCAATCCACACAAAGAACAAGTCGTGCTACTTTTTTGTCTACTTATTATGTGGGAAACAACACCACATAAACAAACATATATATATAGTATATAATATAATCGCAGCTAAACCACGTGAAAGCAAGTGAAATCAGCAGCAAAGTGAAAGTAAAGCAATAGCAAGCAGAAAATCCACAACAACAAAGCAAGATAAAATACCAAAACAGTTGCCGGAAACCTAACTGCTTACATTTTCTGCTAAGCCGAATAAGATACAAACGCAATATATAAATGCATGTATTGTACCTACATATACATACATGTATATCCAAACAAACTTCTTCAATGTGTTTGGTGTAGCAATTCATCGCGCGTATAAGAACCGCTGCCCACGGAGTGAACAAATACTTTGTTGAAACGTGAAGTGCTGTAAAACAATTAAACCTGTAGCAAACACACCGCTACAACACGACGTTTCACATAAAGAAGATGATATAAACCAATAACAATAACACTGAGAAACAGTACGGCAATAACAACCATGCAACACATTGGTAATAAATACGAGGTTTATACATTATATTGCCGATATTTTCCATTCCAACTGCCAATTATTTCACTATATAAACAGGAGCGTCGTCAGCGTGAACGTAGCTCGCCGCAATTTTGGTGGAGAGCACGTGGTAAGGCTGGATTAGATAGCCTACAAACTGTTACAGCAATTGTGGTGCTACACAGCGTAATGAGTTAACATACAGGCACGCATCTTGGAATGGCGATTTGTATGTGTGCGCGTTATGGCTGCTTGGCCTGGCCATTCGCGAGCACTACTACAGACACACATACAGAACGCATCTACTCGATGGTATAAAATTTCGTGTGCTTTTGTGTTTTACTTATAATACGCTTGGCCAGACTGTGGCGTTTAGCCAAAGAGCCTACTAAGTAGGCTGCTTGCTCCCATTGAGCGCTTAGCCGTGGCCTAACAACTAGTCGGCCAATCAGTCAACTTTCACAGCGTTACTAATGGTACTTTTTTCTTTTAAAGATTCTTACACACTAACCCACCTTGTAGGGGCAAGTAAGCCCTTAGTACTTTGGCTTTCCACGCTTGAAAAATATATTAAAATCAGCAAATGTGGTGTACGGGCAGTCGTCGCCAGGCAGCTCAAGCGTAACGCCGCCATATTTAATTGTACGCCAAATGGATGAAAAATATTTTTTGCAATAACTCAGAACATACTTCGAAAGTTAGTCTTGTCAAGTAATTACGAAAGTGGTTGTGCATATTGTGGAGTGATGAATCGCAATGATGGAAAATATTTTGCAATAACTCCGACCATACTCATGAAAGATTAGTTCCGTGATTCAAGTATTAACGAAAGTTGGTTTTGCATATGTGGAGTCGAAAATCGTATTTTTATAATAAAAAATGTAAAATAATATGAAACAGACGCTTAAAATTTTATGTAACATTAAAACTTAAACTATAAAGCTGGGTACGGTGTTAAATCTTCCATCAAAGTCCCGTTTACACAACAACTATTTTTCAGCCCCATCCTTGCAGAAAATCAAATTTTAAATTTTTTTGACAAAACATTTTGTGTTGGAAATTTTTTTTTTTTGATTTTTAAATGATAAAAAATACAATATTTATTAAAAAAACAAAAAATTAAAAATAATTTTTCGAAAATTTTTGTTGCAAAGAACGTTTAATTTTGTCTGCATCACTTGTCAACGAAACTTCAGATATAAATACATAACTGTCAAAAAAAATCGTAGCAAACTTTTATTGGTCGCTCTAAACGCATGGTCATAGTAGCCTACAGTCTAATTAACAGGCCTGTCATACACACACGCACGCTATTCTTAATACACTCGTCGTAAAAATGTTCATTCAACATCTACTGAGCCCTGCAACATCTGAGATAAAAGCAGTCCTAGTAATCATACACGGCCACGATTAGTTTCTCATCCGACGTGCGTGTGACAACCAACTGAGTTTATTTGCTGCCACTCGTTTATTTAGTTGCCCGTCAGCGGTCACTCATACGCCCTGTTGACCGTTTGCACTGCGCGGTCAGTAGTTCACTGCAAGCGCGTGCCTTGTTTTCTCTTATTTTGCATATTCCACGCAGCAACTGATGTTGTTGTATGAGTTTACTATTGTTGTTGCTGTACGATTTTTGTTCTTGCTTTACCTTTTAGCTGTGTGCATGTGCGTACTAGTACTTATGTCTTTGCCTGCACGTTCAAAGTGAATTTAACTCATTTAAAGTGCAATTAAATTAAAACGCTTTCAATTAACTCACTTTAAATGACCGACCAGAGGCGAGGGAGTTGGGGGGAGCGCGTTGCTCTACATTTTTTCACACTGACCAGTTTGAATTTATAAAAAAATAACGTAAAATTATGATATTACTCGTGATGCTCTGGCTACAAGTTGCTACTGAGTATAGTATAGGGTGGGTCATCTAAAGTTTTTAATTTGAATTATCTACATTTCGACATTAGAAACGTTAAATACCATTCGGAAAGTGACAGATATTCAGTTAAAAGTCTAAAATTTACGAAATGGGTCGCTATTCACTATTCTACAATTCGCAGATTGGACAGAAGATCGTTTGACCGAGGATGGTCAATTTTACCGAAAAATCATCTTTTCGGACCATGTTGATGGTTACGTTTAAGAAGCAGAATTGAATTTGGGGCACAGAAAACCCGCACGTAATTGTCGAGAAGCCAATGCACCCAGCACGAATCACTGTATGGTGCGGATTTTGGTCTGATAGATTCATCGTCACATTTTTCTTCGAAAATGAAGAAGGAACCGGCAACCATCAATGGTGAGCGATATCGCGCAATGTTAACCGAATTTGAAATTTTTATAAAATATGGGCCCACTTTAGACCTAAAAACTCTTCTTCTTCTTAATTGGCGTAGACACCGCTTACGCGATTATAGCCGAGTTAACAAACCGCCACTAAACCTAAAACTAGCATTTTAAATTTTTGTTGTGGTTCTAAAAAGCGACTGTACAACTTACTTCTCAATAGTTAGATATGTCGATAAGAGATTAGGGCAACTTAAATTGAAGAGGAAAACTAATATTTAAATCCCATTAATCCCTTAATGATATAAATTTATCCTGCCGCAAGCTTAAAAAGTACTTTCAGTTATCATTTTAGAACACATACAAACACACATATACGTATACTCGCTTATATGCATATAATAATATAGCACCATTTCACAACGCTACCAACTCATTCATTCTCCGGCCTTTTTTGCCTTTCGGGCAACTGAAATTCAATTAAAATAATTTCATTTTATTTAATTTCTTTCAATTTTGTTGTATGCATTTAAACAGAGTACGCTGCGGGAAACTAATTTCGCATAAAATGCAAACAAACGAGAGTGTGTATAAAGCAGTGAACTCGCCACAGTATGCAAGTATGTAAACAAATGCATGGCTATGTGTGTATAAAAAATTCGATGAAAACCCGTTAAAAAAGAGACGGAAAAAACAATACTAAAAAACAATTATACAGATATACATATATTTGTGGGAAAATTAATTAAACTCGGCAGCTTAAATGTACGAGGATAGCGACGAAAGTTCGCCATTTGTGATGCTCTCATCGCCCACCAAGTCTTGGGTTAGTACTGTGATACAAGTATAGTATATATATACAGCTTGTTATAATAATGTATGTCATTTTTATATGTATATGTAAGCCGGTGATTTTTGTGAGGTTAGGATTTTCATGCATTAGTACGGGTGATTTTTTTGAGGTTAGGATTTTCATGCATTAGTATTTGACAGATCACGTGGGATTTCAGACATGGTGTCAAAGAGAAAGATGCTCAGTATGCTTTGACTATTTCATCATGAATAGACTTACTAACGAGCAACGCTTGCAAATCATTGAATTTTATTACCAAAATCAGTGTTCGGTTCGAAATGTGTTTCGCGCTTTAATTTTGTTCAGCGATGAGGCTCATTTCTGGTTGAATGGCTACGTAAATAAGCAAAATTGCCGCATTTGGGGTGAAGAGCAACCTGAATCCGTTCAAGAACTGACCATGCATCCCGAAAAATGCACTGTTTTTGGTGTGGTTTGTACGCTGGTGGAATCATTGGACCGTATTTTTTCAAAGATGCTGTTGGACGCAACGTTACGGTGAATTGCGATCGCTATCGTTCGATGCTAACAAACTTTTTGTTGCCAAAAATGGAAGAACTGAACTTGGTTGACATGTGGTTTTCAACAAGATGGCGCTACATGCCACACAGCTCGCGATTCAATGGCCATTTTGAGGGAAAACTTCGGACAACAATTCATCTCAAGAAATGGACCCGTAAGTTGGCCACCAAGATCATGCGATTTAACGCCTTTAGACTATTTTTTGTGGGGCTACGTCAAGTCTAAAGTCTACAGAAATAAGCCAGCAACTATTCCAGCTTTGGAAGACAACATTTCCGAAGAAATTCGGGCTATTCCGGCCGAAATGCTCGGAAAAGTTGCCCAAAATTGGACTTTCCGAATGGACCACCTAAGACGCAGCCGCGGTCAACATTTAAATGAAATTATCTTCAAAAAGTAAATGTCATGAACCAATCTAACGTTTCAAACATTCACCGATGAGATTTTGCAAATTTTATGCGTTTTTTTTTAAAAAAAGTTATCAGCTCTTAAAAAATCACCCTTTATATACAAAAATTCAGTTAATATTAAATAATTATTAAGGACTTTTATAACTCATATTAATATTTATTCTACCAATTTGATAAATAGTTATTCCGCTACATTTTATAGATATTTTTACTACTATTTTTGTATACTGCAACTAATTTGCATTACTACTTCTTCTTCTTCTTTATTGGCGAAGACACCGCTTACGTAGTTATAGCCGAGTTTACAATAGCGCACCAGTCGTTTTCACTGGACCTTTCTCTCGAAATCTCGTAACGCCGACTCATCAGATGTTGTAATCGTCCATGCCTCTGCATCAAATAGCAGGACGGTGATGATCAGTGGCTTGTAGAATTTGGTCTTTGTTCGCCAGAAGTTGTACACTCTTGTCGAAGATTGTCCTTTCTCGTTTAAGTTCTGCAGCTTGAGTTATTTGTCCAGGAATGTATTAAAGAAATCGATAGAGAGTTGCCTTGTCTGAAACCTCGTTTGGTGTCGAACGGCTCAGAAAGTTTCTTTCCGATCCTGACGCAGCTTTTGGTGTTGCTCAACGTCAGCTTACACAGCCGTATTAGTTTTGTGGGAATACCAAATTGAGACATAGCGGCATAAAGGTAGCTCCTTTCCGCGCTGTCAAAAGCAGCTTAGAAATCAACGAAGAGGTGCTATGTGTCGATCTTCTTTTCACGGGTCTTCTCCAAGATTTGGCGCATGGGTAATATCTGGTCAGTCGTTGCTTTGCCAGGTCTAAAGCCACACTGATAAGGTCCAATCAGTTTGTTGACGGTGGGCTTTAATCATTCACACAGTACGCTCTATAGAACCTTAAATACATAGTTGAGAATGCTTATCCTACGGTAGTTGGCGCAGATTGTTGCGTTTCCCTTTTTGTGGATTGGGCAGAGCACACTTAAATTACAATCGTCGGCATTGCTTTCGTCCGATCATATTCTACAATGAAGTAAGCATGCTCGTTGCTACTTTAAATTATTCATGGTCGAGCAATGGAACGTCTGCTCCATCGTCTTCGAACCGGGAACCGGGCTTACCATCTCCAGGTATTATGCTTTCACTGCCATTCAGCAGACTGGAATCCTTCTTTGATTTCAGTATGCTCTGGGAATCAGTCACTAGATCACCTCGAGGGATTTTACAAGAGCATGCTCCCGTCTTTCAACCTTCTGTTAGTCCCCGCATCTTTTCTTATAAAATTTCCAGTATTGCCCGTTTCGGCCAACTTGTCAAGATCTTCGTCTTGTCAAAATCTCCGCATTTCGGCCTCTGGTGGACAGTGACAGAAACCATTCTCTCCACTGCGACACAGTATTCTTCATCAACCAACTGTCCTTTTGTCTTTTCCGAAATCTTATGGTTTCGGTTGCAGCTGTACGTGTGGAGCTTGAAATGCCGTTTTACAGTTCTCATATACCGAGTGCTCTCAAAAAGCAGGAGAACAAGTCGAGCAGAAAATCGTTAGGATCTCAGAGCGTACGCACGTCTTCCGTCTATCACAATATGATAGGCTCATCTTAATTAAGGGATCGTAGTCAGAAGGGTTGTCTCTCACTCGAGGCTGTTTTTTTCTTTTCATTAGGGGTATTTGTTTACGTGCTTGGTAACAAATCCAGCAACCCTGGGGAGAGATGGTTTGCCTTCTCACTTTAGCTCGCTTTCAAACTGATGTTTTTTGGCTACCCAGACAATACTTGATCTAAGACCGGAAGTCGTGAGCTGCTAAAGCCATATGTCAAAGAAGCGTTCCTGGCCACTCTCAAGTGAATGGCGCTCAAGCAACTTTCCTCACTCGCTCCATGGCTTTATTTTTCTTAATTAACATTAAATTTGCTAAAACTACGCATAGTAAACCACTAAATATTGTCTTTATGTTTAATTAACAAAGCAGTCCTCTAGTAGTGTTTTCAGAGCGAGACATTTTTTTTTGGATTATTATTACTACTCTCCTTATTACTATTTCTTCCGCAAATTTTTCACAACTAGTTTTCTATTGCGCTATGGGTTCAATTACAGTTAGCTTTATCTGTTTTTTCACTACTTTTCTCAATTCATATACAAGCCAATAAGAGTTTCTATATATACATATATACTTAGTTTACTAATTTTTTCCACCAATTTCTTTCTAAAGAATTTAATTTCCCTACGTCTTATACATATTTCTTTGATTTTTTTTTTTTGCATTTCAATGTTTTCAGCTAATTTCACCGTAATTAAATTTACATTTTTTGCTCTGTGCGCCATTTTACGGCAAAACTTTGAAATCTTCTTCTTTTCCACACATTTGTAGAAACGTTTATATAGTTCCATTGTCTATCCTTACCGCCGCTACTAATACAACTCTGTTTTCACGCAGTTTACTTTCAATACCACTTGTATTTTATTTTGTTATCTTTTGTTTGCTTTACAAACTTCGAGTCTGTCCGCCGCAGATTGTTTGGTTTGCATTTAATTTGTGTTCAGCAAATATGCAGACAGCAAGTCGGCATGCCGTCCGAGTTGTTTCCGCAGCAGCCGCAATGATTTTCTCCATTTATCGCACACAACTTTGCATTAATTTTGTTTTGCTTTTAAGTAATTTTCTCCATTTAGAATGCATTTATTTGGCTGCGTGTTTTCTTTGTTTTCAGACTGTTAGTTAACACTTTAGTTGCTTTCCACCGCAACTTTTAATTTATTTTTTTCCGAGTTTTCCTTTCAATTTATATTTTCTCGTACTCGCTTGCCATTTTGTGTCTGTATTTGTTTTGCTTTAGGTAAACCGCCTAGTTGGCGCGTTACAGAGTACAACGCCGTCAAATTTTATGCTGAGGTATGCTCTGTATTGCTTTGGGTTTGGAGAATGTTGAGGCCTTGGTATTTTCTTCTCTCTTATTTATTTCACGATTATTTTTAAAGCTTATTTAAGAAGCACTTTTCTGTAATAATTATTTGCACGTTAGTTGCAAATATTAATTAAATTTCGTTTGAAAAGTTATAAGTTGTACATGGCGTATGAGTAACATCAAGCGCAATTCAAATTAGGAAACTAATTAATTCATTTCTTCTTACATATTTTATAAAGCATATCACGCGTTTCTTAAACCTAAGGGAGTGTATTTTATATATTTTTGTGGAAAATAGAAAATACAGACATATACATAGCTTTGGAATATAATGCGGATTCGGCCTAGTTACGTAGCCTAGCAATAATAACAATTAAACTTCAGGTAATAATTTTCAAACTATTTTGTAATGAACCAGTATCTAACTAGTAACATTAACATCAGTTCTAAACCTAGTTTTTCTGTAGTTAGAATATCAACAAATTTTAAGAACCTCCACTGAGTAGCAACTCAGCTCATAGAAAAGAATGCCACCATTCTATGTTAGATACGAAGAAGCTAACGTTATATACAAGGTGTGTTTCAAAGTAAACAAAACTTAGAAAAACAAGTAAGGAAGGGCTAAGTTCGGGTGTCACCGAACATTTTATACTCTCGCATGATAAAGTGATTATCGAGATTTCATTATCCGTCATTTACATATATTTTTATTTTGCTGTAAATTAATTAGAATTAAATTCTGAGAGATTTACCGATATTTTCGATGAAAAATTAGGTTAGGTTAGGTTAGGCACTGAGTTCTTCGTGTTCGATATCAGGGACCTTGAAAAGTTATAGTCCGATCACGACAATTTTTCCACAAGGGATACCTCAGCTCAAATACCGTATTTGTGTAAAGTTTTATTCCGCTATCATCATTGGTTCCTAATATATATATTACAGAGAAGGCATCAGATGGAATTCAAAATAGCGTTATATTGGAAGAAGGCGTGTTAAACAAATATTTTATACCGAATTTCATTGAAATCGGTTGAGTAGTTCCTGAGATATGGTTTTTGGTCCATAAATGGGCGACGCCACGCCCATTTTGAAGTTTTAAAAAAAGTCTGGGTGCAGCTTTCTTCTGCCATCTCTTCCGTAAAATTTAGTGTTTCTGACGTTTTTTGTTAGTCGGTTAACACACTTTTAGTGATTTTCAACATAACCTTTGTATGGGAGGTGAGCGTGGATTTTATCCAATTTCTTCCATTTTGGAGCTGTATATGGAATTGCCTAAAGGAAACGACCCTATATAGTTTGGTTGACATAGCTGTAGTAGTTTCCGAGATATGTACAAAAAAACTTAGTAGGGGGCGGGGCCACGCCCACTTTTCCAAAAAAATACGTCCAAATATGCCCCTCCCTAATGCGATCCTTTGTGCCAAATTTCACTTTAATATCTTTATTTATGGCTTAGTTATGACACTTTATAGGTTTTCGGTTTCCGCCATTTTGTGGGCGTGGCAGTGGGCCGATTTTGCCCATCTTCGAACTTAACCTTCTTATGGAGCCAAGAAATACGTGTACCAAGTTTCATCATGATATCTCAATTTTTACTCAAGTTACAGCTTGCACGGGCGGACGGACGGACAGACGGACGGAAAACTCTACTCGTCACCCTGATAACTTTGGTATGTATAAACCCTATATCTGACTCTTTTAGTTTTAGGACTTACAAACAACCGTTATGTGAACAAAACTATAATACTCTCTTTAGCAACTTTGTTGCGAGAGTATAAAAACAGAGCAAATGGTTAGTGGATAAAGATAGCAGATTCTAACGCACCATTCGACATATAGATGGCGCCACCAGTGGGCGCTATATTCAAAAAGTCCTGTTTACTTTGGAAAGCGCCTTGTATAGTATACTCATACTCTTCTTTTCCCTGAATATAATTAATCAGCGTTTTTTTAATTCAACATATGTATATTAACCCGCATCCTATATACACACCATGAAAGGAAGATAAAAGAACTGATCGCGTAAATGCTTAATGCAAATAAAAATTAACAACTTTTCTGCTCACCTCAGATAGTAATTTGCTTTTCAGCAATAACTATAAAATATGAGTTCTTCGATATTCAGCGAAAACGCCGCTTATGTCCATTACAGAGACGATTCAAATGAACTGGTTGATATTCACGATAATATATGTAACATTAAGGTATAAAGTTTCCTTCTGCGTTGAACAAAAAAATTAAAAATTACGCAGCGTAATTGGGGAATACATGTAATGAAAGATGGCGGAGCGAGAAGAAAGAAATGAAAATAATACTAAAAAATATATGTTTTATTTACAACTGTGTGTGTGAGTAATAATAATTATCGTAAGGTCGTAATATGCAGTATCATAGTTTAATATGTAAGATTGCGTATGCATAACTTCATTAAAATATTTGCTCGAGAAATCTGCACCAAGGATATGTACAGGGTTCTCTAATAAGAGTGATATGATTTTTTAGAAAACAAACACTTTAATGAAATTGAAATGTTTTTATTAAGTGTGAAGTAAAATTTATACAATTCATTTTATTTCATTCAATAACATAATTCAAATGGCCTTCACGACTTCTTTTGCAGAAACAAATTTGATGCTTTGAATAGCACGTTCTATATTTACTTCAAAAGCTTGTAGAGACTCTGCTTTATTACTCAAGGTCAATGACTGCAAATAACCCCATAAGGAGTAGTCTAATGGTGTTAAAGTAAAACTTCTTGGAAAACATTCAATGTCACAATTTGTTGAAATAATCGAGTCTCCAAACTTTTGTCGCAATAATTCGGTTTTTGTAAGCGCTGTGGGGCACTTAGCCTCGTCTTGTTGCTAGCAGATGTTACCAAGATCAACTTCTTCCTATTGCGACCATAAAAAGTTTGTTATCATCGATCTATACCGCTCTCCATTAGCAGTAAGGGTGTCAGCAGCTCCATTTTGGTAGAAGTATGGACTGATAATTCCTCCAGACCAAAAACCATGCCAAACAATCAATTTAGGTGAATGTAATGCTTGTTCATGAATAATTTGTGAACTTTCTTCGCACCAGAATCGACGGTTTGATTATTTACCGCACCGCTGAGATGAAAGTGAGCCTCTTCGAAGAAGATGATTTTCTTAAAATAACGTAATGGTTTCAAATTGTTTCAAGGTAAAATCAACAAATACGCGACGCTTACAGTGGTCCAATGACTTCAGTTCTTGAGAGAAAACAATTTTGTACGGATGCAAGCTCAAATCATTTCTAAAAATTTATTAGGTTGTGGTCTGGGGCAGTCCCAATTCTTGAGAATGTCTTGGAATAAACAAATTAAGATCTTTAGCAACACTTGCTTGAACGGCATCAATATTTTCAATACTTCCAGTGGTTCTTTGTCTTATTGACATTTGAACATTATGTAAACAAATGGACGTTCGAAAATTTCATTAATTCGACAAATAGAGAACACAGATGGACGACTATTATTACCATAAACTGGAAAAAAGCACACGAAAGTTTGCTTAGAACAATTTTTTTATAATAAAATTGAATAATTTGTACAATTGTTCTTACGTATATTTTTCCATGCTGAAATTATAAACATTACTGAATACAATGAAAATAAATACAGTTCATGACGTATTAAAAATAGTCATAATGACATATCATAACTATTGGAAAACCCAGTATACGAGTAAATAGCTGATGTCACTGGGCTGAAATCGCACTACCAATAAACTATGTATATAGGATAATGTATGGAATTGCCAAGTAGATAAAGAAATTGCACGATAAGCATAAAAATTAAATGCAATTTATAACTGCAGATATAAATGTGATAAAGAGAAAGAAATTTCGCTTCGATTGGGGCATACGTTTCATGTACTGACTTTCGATAATAAACTTGAAAAAAAAAATAATAGTTAGTATTCATTTCGCTGAAGGTAAGAATTAAGAAGGTAGTAAAAGGAAATAAATACCTTATTACTTTAGTGCTAGTCTCTCAGGTTCATCATTGCTTCTCTGGTAAAAAGGGATTAATTGCAGGGTCTTATAAGGTCTCCATAATTCAGAATTTGAGTACTAAGGATAATATCTTTATAAAATGATAATACCTATATCATATCTATGAATTGATTTTGCAAATTAATTATAGCCGAGTTGTTTCGAAAAACTACTAAAACTGAAAACTAATAACATGGTTTCTCATTTCAAACCATACTCATATAACAATCTAAAGCATAGAGCTATAATGCTTGTATGAAGAAAACTGGAAATACTGAAAAAAACTTATAATTGAACAATATTTGGACATTTTTTG
This sequence comes from Bactrocera dorsalis, assembly GCF_023373825.1. Classification (NCBI taxonomy): domain Eukaryota; kingdom Metazoa; phylum Arthropoda; class Insecta; order Diptera; family Tephritidae; genus Bactrocera; species Bactrocera dorsalis. The sequence continues at coordinate 61,805,321 of NC_064307.1, read as the reverse complement.
TTCTCGACTTTTTTAAGTACAATTTAACTAAAAAATAAATTCCAATAATTCCTAATCCAGACCACACTGCTATTTGGAAAATTTATGAACTTGTGGAACATTTTTTTTTTTTTAGGCCGTAAGGAGGGTTTAAAATGTCTTCGCACCATATAGGGATCGTCATCCTACGTGAGTGGTATACCCACTAAAACACTCCCCCCCTCCATCATGGAATTTTTTCCCCTACCCCGTGACCGCTTTCGCATTACTTCAGGCTAAGGTTTCCAAGATGGACCCATTACAGGTCAATTTCTACTCTCCCTGCGTCCAGGAATGCCTACGGTTTTTTAGCCAGCATCAAGCTATTTGGCTATTTCTATTGGCTATTTCTATTGGGAGTCCGCACCCATGTCCCTTTTTTTAGTGCGTAGATCATGTTTCACGTACGAGGCAATTATTTTCCAGTTTTCGCTGCTAGATATCATTTTTTCTAAGAGATTTTCCGCACTTAATTCTCCGAGTTTGTTTTGTACAGTCCTTCGGACTTCTTTCCAACGGTGGCACTTGAAAATGGTATGGTTTGCATCGTCTAGTGGTTCGTCTCCTTAAATACAAGCTGGGCTTTCTGCTTTTCCCATGTTGTATAGGTATTTTCGGAAATACCCGTGACCGGACAGCATCTGTGTTATATAGTAATTAACCTCGCCGTGTTTTCTACTGTGCCACTTCTCTATTTCTTTAATCAGTTTGGCCGTCCATCTTCCTTTGCTCTCACTTGTCCACCGATCTTGCCAGAGTTCAAGAGTTTGCTTCCTCGCCTGTTGTCTTGTGGCCATGTGTATTTCTATTCCGTCTTTCTTCCATATCCATAGTTGTCTTCTCTCCTTTGCGAGAAGGTCTATTGGGATGACGCCGCTTATCACTAGCACTGCGGATTCGGATACAGTGCGGTACGCCGAGGCGACTCTCAGGGCTGCTGTTCTCTGCACTTTAGCAAGCACTTTTCGTCTATGTTCTGCATTTAATGTATCGGCCCATATTTCGCTACCGTATAGTAGCACTGACTGTGTTGTGTCCATAAGCAATTTCCTTCTACTTGCAAGTGGGCCTCCGGTGTTTGCCATGAGTCTTGATAGTGCCATGGTTATATTGGCTGACTTTTTTGCAGCATGTTGGATTTGAGTCCTGTACGTCAATTTGTTGTCCATTCTTATTCCTAGGTATTTTAGGGTTTTCGTAGTTTTAATAGTTTCTGAATGAACTGAATGAACTTGCTTGTGGAACAATTGAAAAATATAGAACTAGAATAATATTAAGAAGTCGATTGACCAAATAGACAGGTTGGTTGTCTCTAATTAAGGTGAAATCAGGAAAAAAGAAGCGATTTATTGCTCTGTAGAACGATATAAGCAAATAAAAGACTGGAGTTAAATGGTAAAGAAAGTTTGAATACCGTGAAGTTTACATGTTAATTATACAGGGAATTCACAAGCAATATTTAATAAAATGAATTCAATTTTGATAACTAGTTTCTTAATCGCTTTCAAATATATCACTTTCCCAACTAGTTCATTACGGAGACTGCATTAATTTTTTGCCTTTTCTAACGATTGCACTTGTCATATAATGTAAAAAGAGGATAAGAAATGTAATAAAATACTTAATTTACTTTTCCCGCAATCATGCAGCATATATTTATGATATGAGGACTCCCAGGAACACGTTGGTATAAGGAAAATGCATTAACCACGAAAATATTCCCGGTGGTTGTCGTTGATTATATATATGTATATTCGATTCATTAATGTACATACACAGAGTTATATGCCCAGCAAACTCGTTACACGTTCCCAACTGGCTTCAACCCCTTGAAGTATGCAAAGAATTGCATGATTTTGCATATTTGGCACATAAAATATGGTCACAATAAAATCGAAGCAAGAAAAACCCACAAAAGTAAATGGTTTTAATTGCATTCGTACACACAGCAAAACAAATAAATATATATTTACGCAAATTAATTGTATTTACAAACATACATACATATGTTTACATTACTACAATCGCAGTGGGCACCGCATGGCAACAACAGCCATGTAAGCATTGTGTGTGAGGAAAAAATATTGAGCGCGAACAATTAAAATAATTGCGAAATTGTGGAGAAAGCAAGCGCGAAAAAATCGAAAATTTAATAAAAGAAAAGAACAAAGCATATGCAAATGTGTGAGGGCAGGAAGTGGGTGGGCGACGCACAAAAAATCTACGCGCTGATTGTGGGTGATAGCCCCGTTCATGGTCAACATGCGGCTTTCGCACAATGCTGGTGTTAACTTTAGTGTGTGTATGGGCACACATTGTATGTTATGTATGTATGTGCGTGTGCTCACGCGCGTGCCACAAAACAATTTAATTAATTCCAGATTTGTGCGAAATACTCGCTCACAAGGCACTTTACAAATTTACACGCACAAAAGCGCGCATATGTATGCATGTATGCCAACACGTGCACACGCATACATATACATGTATGAAGTTTCCAGCTATAACATAAATGCTACGAAAATTATATATATTTTTTCATATACTGCCAACGGCAGCGGATTTCGAACGTTAATTCCATTTTATTTACCCACTATATTTTCCATTTTTTTCTTCCCCCTTTCTCTTTCATGCCACAACAATTGCAATTCGCCATAACGTCAACAATCCACCGAACAATCAATCGACCGCAACCAATGAAAATATTTCATTTCACCAAATTTCACAACAGCCGGCTAGTTACGGTAAAAAGAACGGCATGTGGTACGCCTCGCCCGGTAATCAGGGCTGGGGCTCGAAACCGGCCAGTCGTAAGCCATCGATTATGGAGGCAGACCTGGGCACATTATCGACCACATCGGGCTCGATCAAACGCAGCGCCGGACGTGTTATACGCATCATCAATAATTTAGATCACTCAGTGCAGGTGAGTGGATTGCATTGCTACAAATACATTGAATAATAACAATTTACAGGGTGTCACAATAGAGAAAAGTGTCTTTAAAAGTAAAATTTACTTTTTGGTGAACTGTTTTTATGTATGTATAAAATTATTAGAAAAAAATATGTTAAAAAGTATAAACCGACCAAAAGTAACACCCTTTATATATATTTAAATTTCAACCAAACATTGAAATATTTGCATATAAACCTGTTTATAGTAGTATTCAACTAAAATAAAAAATTAAAAAAAAATTCCAAAAAGTAGCACCCTTTATTTGAAAACGGTAATAATCGAAAAAATATTGGCGTATAAACTTGGTTATAGAAATGGTTACCCTCTATCATTATTTAGGCTTACAAAACCAAAAACTAAAACAAACTTAAATTGACTTTCCCAAAACAATACCCTTTATATAAAAACTGTAATAATAAACATAAATATCTCTATTTAAATTTTTATACCTATAGCTTCGTTATCTTAACATAAAAATAAAATAATAAAATATATAACTTCCCTAACCCAACACCCAAACCCAACACCCTTTATATGAAAATTTCAATATTTCAATATCACACACAAATACTTCCATATAAACCTGCCCGAGTGCGTATAAAACAATGCAGTCACGGCGTAAGCTCATTTCCCTATGGCATCACTGCGCCGCGCACAAAAGCATGCTGCATTTTATGGCAGGAAAAATATTTTCAATAAGCAGAAAAGTCGTCGAGCGAAATTTCAGACAAAAGCGCATTAAAATGTGCAATTTATTTATGTAAATATTTAATTTTTTATCACCACGAGATATTAAAAATTGAATTTTCAACGAAAACTCTGCGCACAAGCTATAAAAATAATGAAGGCAGCGCTAAAGAAGTCGAAAAAATAGCGAGCTTAAGCCACTTTTTTGCAGCTCACTATTTCTTTTCAATGCTTTGGCTTGATTTCATTATACCCAATCGCATTATTTATTATTCATATGCCAAATATTGTATGAGCGTTAAATTTCGTGTGAAGCATAAAGTTTTCATTATGGCGTTGAACCATGGAGTTATAGGTTTCTAGGAAAAAAGTGTGTAATGTTTTTGCAAGAATTAATTTATATTTCTCGAACAGAAAAACTATATAATGGTTGATAATAACAAAGGGATTGAGAAAAAATATAGGACGTAAAAAATTTAATATAAAATATTGAATAAAGAATATGGAATATAGAATATAGAATAAGAGTATAGAATATAGAGTATATAATGTAGAATATAGAAAAAAAAATATAGAATATAGAATATAGAATATATAATCTAGAATATAGAATGTATAAAATTTAAAATAGAATATAGAATATTGAATATAGAATATAGAACATAGAAAATAAAATATAAAATATAGAATATAGAATATAGAATATAGAATATAGAATATAGAATATAGAATATAGAATATAGAATATAGAATATAGAATATAGAATATAGAATATAGAATATAGAATATAGAATATAGAATATAGAATATAGAATATAGAATATAGAATATAGAATATAGAATATAAAATATAGAATATAGAACATAGAACATAGAACATAGAATATAAAATATAAAATGTAGAATGTAGAATAAAGAATATCGAATATCGAATATAAAAATATAGAATATAGAATATAGAATATAGAATATAGAATATAGAATATAGAATATAGAATATAGAATATAGAATATAGAATATAGAATATAGAATATAGAATATAGAATATAGAAAATAGAATACAGATTATAAAACATAGAATATATAACATAGAATAGATATAGAATATAAAATATAGAATAAAGATAGCCGGTACTGAAAATAGAATACAAATTACAGAACATAAATTAGAATTTAAAATTTCAAATATAGAACATAGAATATAGAATATAGAATATAGAATATAGAATATAGAATATAGAATATAGAATATAGAATATAGAATATAGAATATAGAATATAGAATATAGAATATAGAATATAGAATATAGAATATAGAATATAGAATATAGAATATAGAATATAGAATATAGAATATAGAATATAGGATATAAAATATAGAATATGGAATATAGAGTATAGAGTATAGATAACCAGTACTAAAAATAGAATACAAATTATAGAATTTAAATTAGAATTTAAAACTTCAAATACATATACATAAATATTTGCTAAAACTGAAATTAAAATTAAAATTCGAAACAGAAATAAAATCAATATTAATATTAAAGTTAAATATAAAATTAAAAAAGCACCAAATTCAAACATTAAGTTGAATGATATTCCAATTAATTTAAAATTTACAGTTTAAAAAAATCATTTCTATTTAAATTTTAATTGTACTGAAAAATGTATGACCTTTAAATTTTCAAGAAAAACACACTTAAACTCAATTTTCCACTCGACTAGCCACCTTCAACGCATAGAAGCGTGTTGACCACGTCGAATTAAAATTTTTTCTGAGTTAACCGTAAAATAGCGCATAATTGCTTTGACCGCAAAATTGCAGTGTCAATGGGAAATATAATTATTATGCACACACAACGCTACATATGTATAATATATACACAACAATGAAGGTATTACGAAGCCAAGCCACGTCATAGCTGCGCACGGCCTTCGAAATAGACCTGCAAATTAACACTAAACGGACACGTCATCGATGTGTAGGTGTTAGAAAAAAAATGAAAAAACAAAATTTTTACTCGATAGCAAAATATATTATGCATTGCCAAATTATTGCCACTTCCTCCAATATAAAGCAACCTAGTACACGTGCTTAGTGCTATACAGGCGCAACATTCTATTGAATGGGGCATACTTTTAGGCTACTGAATGGCATGTAATTTAATGGCAGCAACACTTCAAAAGTTCAATATGCGGAAATTTCACGCCAAATGTCTATAATTTCCGTCAAATTGCATATTTAAGGCCAAGTAGCCAAGGCCAACAGGGCACAGCTAATAGGAGGCTTAAGGTACATACACATATTTGTACGATTATAAACACAGCACTTCGTGTAGACCACCGCTGGCAAAGTTCAAGTACAAAACACAGCCAGCAATTGTCCAAAGGAATTGAGGCCAGGCATAACATTTGCGGTGGCAGCAACTGGCATTCACCGCCAAAAATTTCGGCTGAATGAAATTAGTGTTTATACAAGGACGTTAGGATAGGAGCGGTATAAAGATAATGAATAATAAACTTAAGACCTTTTCGTTTGAATGCGTGGTTTACTTACTGTGCTACTGCTACCACATCACCTAAAACGCCCACAGTACGCACACATGCGTACGATTTTTTATGTAAATATATTTTCCCAAGCGCACTTAAAGTTGATTGCGTATTACGCTGCGGCTTTAAGTGTGCCAAACTTCATACAAACTGGTTCCGCAGTTGCAAGAGCCACTCAGCCACACACGCCGGCAATTGCTTTCACCTATGCTGGTGTATTTTACTACCAGTTTACTCGTTATGAAAATCAATTGTCTGCAATTTATGCAAAACAGATTGAAGTCACGGTCAATTTGGCAATTTCCATACGCTAGGCAAAGCCAGAGCACCAAGCAAGCACGAAAACAAAAGCAAAGGTAGTGAAAAAAATTATTAGCGCATATAAATTTTACGTTGAAGAGAAGCGCCCAGTATGAGATAGTTTATGCACGCTTACACGTACATGCACGCAACTATATGTGTATACATAACTGTGTGTGGTTGTAAAATAAGTAACAAAAACAAAAAAATTTTGAAAATCTACAACGAAAACAATAAACTCGCTATCGTTCGACCCGGCTGCCGGCATACTATCTCTATAATTCCTACGTCGCTCATACGTCATGTAGTACCAGGGCATGCAGTGCATGGCTGCTGTGTAATATGCACATATGTTTATATATCACATGTATATGTATGGCACGCCTGCAAATGGATGTTAAAAATGCCCTAATATTTTACACCTTGCGGCGGTGTAAAGACTGCACGGTTGATATTGCAATAGCAAGTTTGAGAGTTTTGTATACTGATTGTGCTTAGTGCTTCGGGACTGTCAGTATTGAAAAGTAATAAAACAAAAATATTTTTATAGTCTTCCGAATTGTTTTTGTGCATATCAAAGACTGTCTACACTATTCTCTCTTCTCTGTGATGCGTTGCGTAGCGCTTATCCTAGAACAGCATGGCCCTACCCTTTTTTCCTAGAAGAGAAGTGTTTAGGGGCTTTTAATATTTTAACGAAAAATATTTAAAGAGTTAAAAACGAACCAAAAAGCTCTATTTTCTTTTAACTGAGTTAGATGAATTACCTGACAGTACATTTTCGAAGTATGTATGTATACGACCGCATTGGAGAAGAACTGAAGAAAATACACACCCGGTCTAGTTCGTCGGCCAGCTCATTGCCGGCTACCCTTTTATGCTCCGGAAGCCAGATCAGGTGTACACCGTTGCAAACTGATAGGCGGTTGAGCCTTCCTATGCACTGTTCCACTAACAGCGATTTGACCTCATAAGCTGAGATCGTTTTTATTACCTCTTGACTATCGCTGAACATAGCACTCTTAGCATGGGATTTTTCAACATAAGGCTACTAATAGTAAGAAAGCCAATCATCTTTTAGATCAAGCTGTCTTTTGAACAAATGGATTTCTTACTGAGCGTTTTTAATCTCCCAACTGTAAAGTTTTCGGTGTCGTTCGACAAGTTGGTATTGACATATTCTAGAAAGAAATCTTCTGTGTTAAATCATAAGCAATTCTACTCTGTAAATCGAGAAGCCATCAACAGGCAATGTTAAAATTCTTAATATAATCTAAAAACTCAAAGGCATATCATTAAATCCATATACCATTCCAAGCAATATAAGACCTCGGTGTCCAAATAATTGAGAAACTCATCGTAATATCTAGGGCTTGACTTTAATACTTTCAAATAAAACGGGATTCCATACACCGAATCCCGCACAACTCTAGCTGCATTTTACTACATTACCAACAACAACTACCATAACACACATTCTTACACACTACACATGGTTTTTCATGCTCCTGCAAGCTGTCGAATTTCATTTTTATGGCGTGCGAATATTGCAAAAATTCAACTAACCAAGGTTTGCCGGCATGACTCTTACCAAAAGTGCATGTGTGCATATATGTGTGCGTGAGTATGTGCATGACACCCATAGCGAATAGCTGCAAATTTATTTTCATATATTTTTATTAGTCACCTGTCTGAGATGCACACACACCCACGTACATATGTGGCATGTGGCGCATGCATATATGCATGCGGTAAGAGGATAAAGATGTGCAAGTCTATTATATAAGAATGTAGATTTAAGTACGTGGCTGGCTGACTAACTGGCTAACAAGTGTGAAAATTTGTAAAATATTTGGAAAATAGTCGAAGGAAGCAAGCATGTGTGGAACTATGTGTGGTTGATATGAAAAAAGATAGTTTATAAAACTGTGCAATAAAGTGTAAAATTGCATAAGGGCGTGAAGCCAACAAAGGTAAGGAACTCAGCTGCAGGCTGCAGGCAACGCTGGCCACTACCAGCGCTCTTGGAAGTTCAAGCCTCAAGTGATTTAACACGCTTATAAGCAGTATGTTACAGATTTTTTACATCCTTATTGATTGTTTTTCATTGAATTTTCCCACAAACTCTCGAACTATCGGCCACTTAAGTATCAATTCAGCAACTTTTTCATAGAACTATGGATGTGGCATGTAATAAAAGTCGCATATATCATTGACCACAAGCATGTGACTTAATAGATATAAATGAACTAGGGGATGTGTGAAGTAAGAAGATGGAAATATAAGAAATATCATAGAAATTACAGAGTGCTTCTAAGGACTAAAATTGTTGTACAATTTTCTTAGCGATTGCTGTCAAACCAGCTGTCAAAGTAAACACTTGTATTTGACATTTGTATTCCTAAAGGATTAGCTGTCACACCAGTTGTGTACATGCATTTAGCATTTTGTAAAGGAATAGCTTAAAATCGCTTTAAACCCGACTTTAAAGGTTTCGTGGATTTTACTTTCAAAACTTGGGTTCTATACAACGAACTAATAGGCAACATATCTTTCAAGAAATCAACTTCAATAATGAAGAAATTTCTGATACAACGGTTGTTTAAAAATCGTAAATTTTTTGGAGTGAAAACAATACTCCTTCAAAAGAATAAGATTGCGGATTCATACTTCTTGAATGAATCAGAATTCCAAGAGCTGTAGGGAAATTATGAATGACAAAACCTTTTGATTCCTCAGGCTTGAAGGCTAAATGGCTTCAAGTGCTAAATGGTTACAATAGAACAGTGCCAGATTCCTCTAACACGAACACTCTTGATCTTCAGAATAGTTATTTGTTACGGGAATCAAAACTTCATTAAACCCAAACAACTAAATGAGAGTACATACGTATATACACTCAGATTACTCATACCTCTTATAATACCTTCTTAGAATAGTTCGAAAATAATAGTAGCAGAACAAAATCGATATTGAAAATTTATAAAAATTAAGTAAATTAGTATTATATTTGATTTTACATCGACTTTGGTTAACATCTTATTATATACAAGGTGAGTTCCAAAGTAAACAGGACCCCCTTAAGGCGCCATCTATTTGTCGAGTAGTGCTTTAGAATTTGTTATCTTTATCTATTGTCCAGTGAGAATTTCATGACATTTCATAGATTGAGATTGGAAGTGAAGTTATTGCGTTTTAAGTGTCAGTATGTTCGTGTTATCGATGTGAAAATGGGCTTCGAACAAAGAGCCAACATTAAATTTTGTTTTAAAATTAGTAAAACTTTTACCGATATGTTTCAATTGATGAAAGAATTATGGCGATGATTCCCTATCCCGTAGCAGAGTGCATGAGTGGTTTCAACGTTTTCAAAGTGGTCGTGGGGACCTAAATGACGATCAACATGTGGACCAATCAAAATCCGTGATCACCTGAAATTCCATCGAAAATGTGCGTGAATTAATTATAAATCAGCTGAAGTCATCACTGAAATTCATGGAAATGGAATTGAACATCTCCAAAACATCGATTTATCGCATTTGGACTGAACATTTGGGCTAACGAAAGGTGTGTGCTCGGTTTGTTCGGCACAAATTGACTGACGACCAAAAATTGCTCAGAATCCAACGCTTCGATCGACGCTTGTGACCGATTATTTGACCAAAAATCACTTTTTAACTATTAACCACTCCCCGTATTCACCTGATATGACACCGTACGACTTCTTCCTTTTCGGAAAAATGCATTTGCCCATGAAAGGAAAGCGTTATGCAGACGTAGTGGTCATTCAAAAGACTTGCACCGGCACACTGGTAGCCATACCGGCTAACGAGCTAAAACACTCGTTCGACATGCTTTTGGACCGTGCAAAAAGCTGTATTGAAGCAGAAGGAGACTATTTTGAATAAAATAAATTGATTTTGCCGAAAAAACCATTTATTCTGTTTTTTTTTAAGTCCTGTTTACTTTGGAAAGCAGCTTGTAGTTTGAGAGTACTTTTGACATTTGGGTTCGCTCGAACTTAATGTTCTTCACGCACAAGATTGGATTTTGGTAATTTTCTAGAAGGAAAGATCAGAAACCCATTCAAATATAAACATGAACGTGCTATATTCTTTAATCTGTTCATCTGTTCGTTTGTCTTTGAGATATCCTTTTCTCTTCAAGAGGCTGCTCATTTGCCGTAACCACCGCTACCGGATCACAATAGGATATAGCTATTATGCATACTGATCGATGACAATCTAGTCGAGTCTAGTAAATGGAAAACTTTTTTAGTTAACGAGATATCTTCACGAAATTTGACATAGATTATTACTCAAGAAAACGATACAGTCTCTGAAGAAATTGTTTTAATCCGAACATTATAATCATGTTCTTAAAAGGAATAAGTGCTATTACCTGCTATTTCCACATGCAGGATTAATACCCATCAAACAAGAAATGTTCGATTCCAAATTTAACTCTGAGGAATCGCATAGAGTTATTAGACAGCATCTTTTGGACGTGATCTGGCTATTAATGAATAGTTCTTGCAGCAATGCTTGAACCTTCTTAGAGGTTCCTCGATTCTTACTGAAACTACAATACTTACAACCTCAGAAATGTAAACAAGAAATTAATAGAATAGTCATATTTGGAAAATGGGTATTTCCGGTAGAATGTATCTCTTTTGTAGACGCATATTCATCTCCCATTTTTATACCAGTTTTTTTTCACTGTTATGGATAGCAAGATACCATTCTGAATCTAGAACCCCAAGAGTGTGCGTTTGAGTAGTGATCGGTAGATGAAATAAACCCCAAATGGAATATTTTTTTTTTTTAACCTAACGGTATTTGGTCGTTGAAGTAGGAAAAATTTGCCCAAAAAATGTTTACAATATACTTCGTGTTTTCTTTTCAATATAATGTTCGCTAAGGTATCTTCGATTTACTGATCTGTATTTTGCCGAATCTATTTTGAAACATATAACCAGTTGTCTACAAAAAAAACGGGTTTTCGAATGAAACCAATAATTTTAAATTTATTTTAGATAATTTTCAATGAAAAATCTTTACTTTTGTAAGAGGTAAATACAAATTCATATACACATGCTTCAACTTTCTATTTAACATACTCGACCAATTTGCTGATTAAATTCCCCACACGCCCAGTAGATTTTGTGTGTGTGTGGAAAACCAAGAATCAGCAGCAGTTATAAAACTATTTTCCATTACGCCTCAAGCAAAAATTGGCAATAAATGATTTTTAATGCCACATAACCAATCGAAGAGTGAGCACAGTTGGCTAATCGGAGGGGTGAAGAGCCAGTCGACCGATGAATCTGGCCAAAGCAAGGCCAAGAACTCGCCAAGGGCAGTGTCTGTAACAAGAATTTGCATGCCAACACACGAATTAACAAGGCACACACATTCAAACACAAAATTTTTATTGACATGCCCTAATGTATATACATATGTATATCTAGTAAGCCTGTGTAAATGCGAGTATTGACTCTGTAGAAGAGTTAAACTTCACATTACTATTTACAATTGGCGACCGCTCACTGTACAAAAGTATATATATTTGTATTTCTATGTGTGTTGGTCTGAAAATATGTGAATATATATGTTTTCTGTCTTTTTGTTTGTGTATTTGCTGCAGTGCATGCAATTTCGCAATTTTTCCTTCGTCATTTTCGTATTTGTTTTGAAGCCTTTCAACACCAATCCAGCCGCTGGCTAGACGTCGATGGCAAAATGCCATGTCAATGCTTGAGTAGAGAGGGACTGTTGCCACTACCGGCGCTTGCAGGGGCAATTTCGTCAATATATATGCGCACAATAGTAACATAGCTTGATTGCACCAACGGATGTCTGTATGTACTATATATGTGTGTGTGTGTACATGCGTTCGATTGCAGGCTAGAGTGCTGACATTGCAGGCAATCTGCTGTTACTGCATACTTTTCGGCGTGACGTAATTTTGACAATTTCCCAAGTATTTCCACGTCACGCAAACTTTTTTTATCCAAACGACAGCCCAGAAATTCTTGCTTTTTCCGTCCCTTAGTGTTGCCTGAAAATCGTTCATGCCTGTGGCAAGACATTTCAATGGACATTGTACCATAAACGTTTTGTCCGTGGCAACGAAAGAGCAATGAGAAGCTGTTGGGCATGGCAAACTAAAAGTCTTTTCTAAGTGTGTATTATATACATGTATGTAGTGTTAAGATGTTGATATTTTGTTAGTGAAGCTGAAAATTTTTTACTAAAATCATTTTATAATATTCTACGTGTCTTATTTTCAAAATGATACGATTTTCTCATTATTCACATGTTCTTCGATATCTTTCTCTTTCGATTATAGAAATAATAGCACATATTACAGAGGTGCCTCGATGGACTCATTCGATATAACTTATGATATCTATACCAAGAATTGTTCACTAATTTTCGATATTCATCGGTATAACGAAAAATGTAATACAGAAAAGCAACAAAATCAATATCAACAACATTCTTCTTTATAATAAGTATGAGTACCTTTAATTTTTCCCTGCATGATTTTTTGATGTGGATCGCATGTGGCTTTCGTAAGAATCTAATAGAATATAATGAAATTTATGCTAACGATTCTTAGTAGTCTGGTATGTTGACATTCGGGTTTCATTATAATTTACTTGAGTGAAAGAAGTACCCAAAATGATGGCATTCGATGTTTCTTCTCTCAGAATTTTACCATCTCAGCCGTTTTTAAAACCACCTGAAAAGAGCCAATGAACAGCTCTCAATATTACAACCGAAATTCTATCGATGGAATATTTATGTGGTTACTTCATGTAATAATTTAGAATCATGATTATATTCTAGGGTTTAATAAATAGATTAGGGTGTTTTTTTTTATTGAACTATTAATTTTTTTCAATTTTCATAGATTTTTTAATACATACCATCTATAAAAATTCTATAAAGCCTTACTTAAAAGGCCGAATATCTCACGAAGTATTAATGATAGCGATTTTGACCTTGAACCTTTTTTATAGCAAATAAAATTTCCTACAAATTTATCATTTGAATTTTTTCTATAACTCCTATCATTTACGATATATTTACAAAAAAATGCGAAATTCTTGGAAAAATCGGGTTTAGAGCGCCGTACTACCTCACCGGTATGAGTTATGACTTTGTCGCATTGGGCACTTTTGTAGAGTGAACAATTCTGAGAAATATGCGTCTAAACTCAAAGCGATGCCATAAACTACCTCTGATCTGTAGGAATTTAAAGATAAAAACTGATAATTGTAGTGTATTTTCTATGGAAAATTTTACAGGCCTTGGTCCAGTTCTTAATGTTAATATTAAGAGCTAAAATTGTCAGGGCATTTTTTTAGGGTATTTTCAAGGTAATTTCATGACGGGACTGAAAAACATTAATAGTTCAAAAAAAAACTCCCTAATATAGATACATAAGTTGAATTTAACATTGGTGACGAAACTATCTCATATCGAAGCCAACCGCTTTAACAGTTTAGTGAAGCGATGAGGACGTTTCTTCGAAAGGTGAAGGTGTTCTTTCCTCTCCAAGAAACTTTTTATTTGTCGAAATCAAGTGCTTGTGTAAAAATCTTTTTTATTTGACATGCTATCTTTACGAAATTAAGCATGACCCAGTCCATTTGCTCATTTATCTGCTTATCCTTTGCTTAGCCTTATTAATACCTATATAATATACAATATTTAGATCGTGATATCAAAAATCCCTAATTTAATAACCATAATATTTACCCCTCTTTAATAATTGCTCTTCAAAAGTGCATGCATTTCGTGCGCTAATCCTTCCTGCTACTAATGGCTCACACATAATTCTGTCACCACATATCATTGCGACATGCTCGGCAAATTTATGCGTGTAACTTTATGACACATTAAAAACGCTGTTGAAACGCTTAAATGCGCACATTAATCAGCGAATGTTTTTCATGGCTGGCGGCATACAAACAATCACATAACACACACACACACATGCACATAAATAGACGCAGGCAAATTAAAGACACAACACGATTGACTGAATGAGTGCATTAAATGGCAGCGCATGGGCACGCATACTCATTTATTTCAATCCTTTTTGCATGCGCAGCAAAATGGCAAACTTAAACATACTTACATACTACATAAGCATACTTACAGGCGCGCAACCAGGCACATTAAGTGCGTTTGTGTGTAAAACCGCTGATAGCTGCGCATTTTAAAGCACTTGAAGCGCGCGCAAAAGTTCACTGTCTGCGCGCGGTTTTGCCGCAAAGCTTTAAAAAAGCTGCTGGCACTTTAACAGCGCGTTGACGTTGCATACTTAAGGGCGCCAAACAGCGTATAAAATGGCGATTATGCCACGCGCGATAATTGCGTGCTGAAGTGGCAAACGATAGACAGATACTTTAATGAGCGTGTGCAAGTGTGCGAGATAGAGAGACACAGTGTGTGAGTAAGTAAGAGAGCAGACATTGAAGCGCGCAAAAAGCTTGCCGCAAATACGCACACATATGCAGCCCTGACATGTATATTATTTGTATAGCAGGTAAGCAAAATACTTTATGCCATTAAAGTCATTTAAAACACCGTTAAGACCATTTTGCGGTTGCGCGCATTGACACACACTCACACAAGCACACTTAACCGAGGTATTTACAAGTACTGTGAATGAGTGAATGAGCTGCTGTGTGGGATTATAGCTTGAGTGAGCATTATGTGCGTGTGTTTATGTAGATGGATATATGTCACTGGAGCTCGCGTGTCTTTGACATTCAACTGGGTTGGCTGTCTGGTAATAAATATGTCATTATGCCAGCTTATAAGTGTATGACGGAAATATATATTTACTTAAGTTTACATTAGGGCGGTACTTAAAAATTTTAATAAAAATTTTCAAGAATTCCTTGTTCAATTCTTAACGAGAGAGTCAAAATAAAAACAATTAATAAAACATACCTATATATTATAGATTCTTCTTGAACTCTACAAACGAGCTGCGTCAATTTAGCGAAGTCCGTGTGTCTATATATACGCGAACTAGTCCCTCAGTTTTTGACATATCGATCTGAAGTTTTGCACACGTACTATTCTATTCAAGAAGCTGCTCATTTGTCGAAACTGCCGATATCGGACCACTTTAGCATATAGCTACCATACAAACGAACTATCAAAATCGAGTCCTTGTGTAGAAAATCGTTTTATTTAGCAAGTCATCTTACGAAATTCCTCGTAGATTACTAACCAAATCAACTCATAAACTTCTAACAAATGGTTTAGATCGGACCACTACTCGTATAACATATTGCTGTTATACAAACTGGCCTATCAAAACGAAGCTCTTGTATGAAGGGTATTCTTCTTTATGCCATTCGTTTCGGTATAACCAAAGTTAACGTTTTTTCTTGTTTTTTTCTTTCTTCTCTTTCATTTTCTAATCTACTACTACATCTAATACTATTATAGTTTCACATATCACCTACAACTTTTAGCAGAAAACTCAACATTTTTCTAACTTTTCGTCTAATAAGTACTCAAACTGAGCACCATAATGGATGTTATAATGCATAAATCCTGGCGAAACTTCCCATTAGAACCAATATTTGTATAGACGGTACTTACAAAATCAAATTAACTTTTTTTCTCTACAATATATAAGTAAAAAGATAAAAATATATAAAACAAATAAGGAAGGGCTAAGTTCGGGGCTAACTGAATATTTTAAACTCTTGCAATTTGCAAGAATACAAGACTGGGAATTTCCTTCAGGTGCTGACAGAACTATGTTTATTCCAAAATAATTCAATATTCATTGTTTGACGAAATCGTGTATGGACTACAATTAAATTTGGTATCTTCTTGACTTGCGATATGTTCAAGATCATTAACTTTGACTTAGTTTTATTGCGATATTTTAGTTCGCGTGATCAATTATTATATAAAAACATATTCAAATGAGATACATACATATCTATTGTATCTCAAATCAACTCGGCCGCCTAAGAAACTAAATTTAATTTAAATTGAATTGACTTAGAAAACGTGAACAAGAGGATCGGAATTCATTATATTAGGGATATGAGGTTTATACTAAGTCATAGACCAATTTCAGACAAATTCAGCGCTAAATGACATAACTCTTTAAATACATTGCATTAAAAAATCATATTTTGACCAACCTGAAGAGATTAGAATAAGTGGAAATATGGAAATCTTTATATGGAATATAATGAGGGAAAAAAAGTACGGGGTGATTGCATTAATTTGAACATTGCTCGGGTATACTGGAAAACATATTTTCAAGCAATTTTTTAAATATCTAACTCACACACGAAATGACATGTTTAGCATAAAACTTGTTAGACGAGCGAATATAATTATTTGTTGTACGTGGATGCGAGTTGGGGTAGTATTGATTCGATTTTAACTATTTTTGCCAATACCATTTACTATTGACATGCCGCATACTAATAAAACAATCCCTGTGTTTCATTAATCTCAAGCACGTTTTATCATTTTTAGTGAGAAAAATCACATATTGACCGATATCTGCGGTATGAGGAAGTTCAAACATCTCTATTTTAGATATAGGGGGAGGCATGGAAGGTATTGACTTAATTCAAACCATTTTTGATACTCAGACAAACTATTATTAGAAAAGAACTTTCTCCGAATTTTCTCCGAATTTCACTTATATTTCTCACACTTTAACCGAGATTTTCATTAAAAAGTAAACTATAGTCACTTTCAGTTCGATTTAGACACCTTTTATTGAAGAAGTGGCACACTTCAAGGCAATATTATTGCAATATTTTGTTCCGATATAATAATTGGTATTTTATTTATATGTATATACTGGAATGTGAAAGAATCAGATGGAATTAAAATTTTCACAAATTTTCAAACCACAGGTGCCTCTACTTAATGAAATTCGTTGTACCAAATATGAGTTCGATATCTTAAATTACAGCTTAGTTATGGTTTTTTAAACGTATGCGATTAATGGAGTTGGGCGTGACAGTGGTCTGATTACGAGCATCTATGAGCTCATCCTTAATTTTTTGCCAATGAACATTTGTACCAAGTTTTATCAAGATATCATAATTGTCACCCAGATTTCTACTAATTTCGTCATCCTTGTCATTTAAACAATATGTATATGCATATATATGACTCTATATCTATCGCGTTTAGTTTTAGGTTATACAAACAAGCGTTAGTTGAATAAAACTACTATACTTCTTAACAACATGTTGCAATAGCATAAAAAGCAACATGCAATAATCTTCAAAGCCATATCATTTTCGATAATTTCGACCTTCAAAATTCAAAGAAGAAATTAAAACTTAAGAAACCTCTAGAATACAACTTTTCCTACAATTTAAGCACCACCCTCGCATACGCAATTACGCGTTAAAGGCGAATCGCGGATTGTCAGTCGCAATTGCGCCACCAAGTATGCAACGATAATTTATGCAAGCCACAGTAATTATTGCGCCCTATTGGCACATTAAAATTCCGCACAGACAGACACAAAACGTTGCCTTGGCAATCAGTTGCACGTGTGAAATGCAAAGCAAAGACAACAACAGCAATTTACAACAACAATATGTTAAAAAATGTAATAAAAATTATAATATAACAACATTCACACACATTAACTGCACTTCACAAACAGAAAAAGTAGGCACACGCACTTTAAAAGAGAAGCCTCAAGGCAAATATCAAAGACATCACGTTCGCATTAGACTACGGCCCAGACAATACCTTGCGTACATACCATAAGTATGTGTACTTTACACTGCATAGCAGACGCTTATGCGCCTAAAAATATGTCAGACCGCATTCAAATGTATGCCGACAAAAATCTTATCACGATCGTATTGCTGACGTCAAACGGCGCAAAGGTTTGCAGAATTTTTTGTATGGCTTCGATAGTGGCATGCGAGACGAAAGCGAACAATAAATAAGAATTAAGTGAAGGCAAGGTGTGCGTGTGTATAAGCTTCGACAAGTCTTGTGAATTTGGCTGAGAGCCTAAAAGTATGTGCAAATATTTGCATATGCCATGTGCACGTTCATGGCGAAATAATACGCATTTAAGAGTTCACCTCTGTTCAATTGTGGAAACATGGAGGGATTTTGAAGAAATTTGATTGTATATGTTAAAGGAAGTAGAAAAAATGTGTCGTTTTAAATATAATATGTAATTTAACGGTATTTTTAAATTTAAAGAGCAGAAACATAGCGGAAGCGTTTGAAAATAGAATTTAGTAATATTAAAAAATATTTATTTTTTATAATAAAAGAAATAAAATAAAAATAAATTAAAGACGCAACAACAAAAAATGTGAATTCATACTGCAACGAAGACTTCGTACATTTCATGGAAAAAACGCATTAGTAGGTCCTATGTTTTAAAAAGTGTAGTTCTTCCCACGTATTATTTCTTCTCTGTGATAAAAAAGTACCAGGAAATTATAAATAAAACTCAATTTATTCATCAATATTTATTTTATCGCCTTCAAAGTAATCGCCACCAGATTTACTACACTAAATTTTTTCAGTTCTCGAAGCACTTTGTGGTATCGCCTTCAGCTCCTTCAGCGAATTTTGTTTTATCTCTTCGATCGACTGAAAACAGGTTCCACAGATCGTCAATTTCAATTTGGGGAACAAGAAAAAATCACGCGAAGCCAAAGCTGGTGAATACCGTGGTTGATGGATGGTATTCACTGCGTTTTTGGCTTTAAATTTGCCCACAGACGTACTATTTTTGAAAAAAAAAATCAGCTTTATTGGGACCTGTCGAGCAAGAACGCGTTTTTACCCAAAATATCCACCAAAACCATTCGAACGGACTTGCGAGAGATGTCGAGCTCTCATGCCATCTCTCTAACACTTAACTGGCGATTTCAAGCGCCAGATCTTTAACTTTTTAATATTTGCATCAATTGAGAAGATCGAAAAGCACTCGTCGGCTTTAAAATATGTATGTTCTCGATTACATCTGTGAAATGTGAAAGATTAACGCAACAAGCTCATACCCTTGCTTGCCCCCAATATACTGTGGACAGTGATTTCACACATAGATGGCGCTATTACAATGAAATTCATATGATTTTTAGGCGCGTGTAAAAGTTTGACAGCTGTTGAATCATTAGTTTGTGAATTATGTATATAATTTGTAGTGAAGCAACTTATGTTATTTAAAAAAAAATTGTTGATAAATATTTATTTTTTAAGGGAAAAATTATAGTAGACTTTATAACGAGTTTCTGGACATTGCCACAGAAAAATCAATCCTCAAGGATTGGTACGCTAAGTTTAGACGTGGTGAACATGGTAGACGCCCAAAAGAGTTTATTCCCGACGAAAATATCAAAAAAGTCCACAAAATAATTTTGAATGAGCGTAAGGTGAGGTTTTTCGAGTTATCAGACACTCTAAGATTTAAACTGAACATGTACATCATATTATTCATGAATATAGGGGTGTTAGAAATCTCTGTGCGAAGTAAACGTCGCGTGAGCTCATTTTTGACTAAAAACAACGACGAGTTGATGGTTCAGAGCAGTTTTTGACGATGTTCTAGCGTAATAAATCCCAGTTTTTGCATAGATATGTGTCAACGGATGGAACATAGCTCCATTATTTCACTCCGAAGTCCAATCGGCAGTAGACGGCACACGATGAACCCACTTTTGTGTGGAAAACGCAACAGTCGACTGGCAAGGTTATGGCGTCGGTATTTAGTGGTATGCATGGAGTAATTTTTATTCACTACCTAGAAAAAGAAAGGATCATCAGCAGCGACTATTACATAAGAAAAGAAGAAAGTGCTGTTTCACCAAGCCAATGCAACGTGTCACAAGTCAGTCAAAACTATGGTAAAAATCCATGAATTGGGTTTCGATTGACCTCCGCATTCTCCGTATTCTCTAGATCTGACCCCCAGCGCCTATTTTTTGTTCTCAAATATAAAAAAAAACTCTCGCTGGGAAGAAATCTTCGTCGAATGAAGAGGTGATCGCCGAAAGCACAGGGGCTATTTTGAAGCACAGGTAAATCGTGCCACAAAAATAGTATCAAAAAGTTTAAAGGTCGCTATAATCTCCCTTTGAAGGGAGCTGTGTTGAATAAAGAAAACAAATTTTGTCAAAAAAATGTGTTTTACTATGGTAGGATGGAGAGTTTTCAATAGGGCTGTTAGATTCCTACTGCAGAAGATGCTATTTATGTATATGCGAGACTGTTATCGCTGGATTTAAAGCAATGGAAAGGGCCTACAAATTAAAATGACCTTTATATTTACTAATAAATATGCATTATACAAGTTTTGTCCACCAACTATTTTTCTTTGTTCTTTAAATTTTAATTTTTTCCCGAAAGTTCGCTGATATAATGAACGCTTGGTACAAATAAAGAGCCAAGTGATACAGTATAATTCTAATTTTGTGTAGAATATAGTGAAAACCTTTCAAAATTAATTAAATATTCCAAAATATTGTCAAATTCGCATTTTCAGCGCCTCAAAGTACTAAAATGAAACGAGCTTTCTAAAGCACAACCGCGAAAATGGTCACAAAATGCCTAGCGCCCACAAAAATCATGCGCACATTCGTGTTTTTGTTGTTGCCTTTTAATATAAAGTGCCATATTTTGTAATTATGCGAATTTAGGATTTTTTAAATGTCATAAATGTCGAGTGCTTTTGAGCGCAAGCACATTCGTACGCACTCGAACATATTGCAGGCGACGACCACATTTCGTGGGTCACATAAAGATCTCATGTGTTCGCTTGCTTTGCGGACAGGCGCGTGCAACCGCAAACAATAAAGGCCAACTGGGTCACAGACTTCATAATTATCGGCCATAAAATGTAATTTTATTTAGCAACAACAACTACACAAACACATGCGTACATTGGCGAATGGCAACAAAAAAGAACACGAATATTGCCGAAAAATTTATAATTACCGTTAATGGTGGCGCTGATGGTGGTAAATTGCATAGAAAGCCAATGAAAGTGGAGTGGCATTTGAAATATATAAGCCAGGCTTATGCATGTGTATGTGTAAGTGCCGTTGTGTAGCTGTGAAATTATAACCAAATTAAATGTATGAAGCTGTTAGTTAAAATTTAATTGCCTAACGGCAAAAGCGCAAAAAATGGCGCTCGCTGGAAAATTTGCGTATTACACCGTTACTGTAGATGACATGGATTTTAAATGTGGCACTTTGGTTTAAAAGTGAAAATTTGTGCAATGCTATGGTAAATTGATGAGAAAAATTACGACAGTGGGGCCGAATAGTGGCCAAAATGTAAAAACATGGCTGATTAAATATCGCACGTGGACTACTGTATGTACAAGTCGTCTGCTAGTTGGTGCATCCTGAGTAACGCTAAATGACCTGCGGCCTTTACAGTCTTTCAACTCCTGACGACTGTAGGTGTGGAACCCGATCTCTAAACTCTAAAGACGCTCTTGCTGCTGTGGAGCAGAGTATCAAAGAAGATCCGAATGAATCGTTCCGATAAATGATGGAGGATTTTGTCGAAAGATCAAGGTTTGCGGACTTCCAAAATCCAACTCGAAAAACCATCCAGCGCGTCGTACGTTTGGTTAAAATTTGCCAAAACGAAATGAACAACCGATTTCGATTTTCTCAAGTACAGTTTGTTCAGCGATGAAGATCACTTTAAGTTGAATGAGTATCTTACTAAACAAAATTGTCACGTTTGGAGTGATGATAATCCACAAAGCACCATTATATACTCAAAAAGTCTATGTTTGGTGTGCTCTATGGGCAGAGGGAATCTTTGATATACATATATGATATATATATCTTTGAAAAGCTACCTAAAATTTTAAATTAAATGGGGAATACTATAAAACAATGGTTAATAACTTTTTCATACCAAAATCGGAGGATATTGATGCGAACGATCTTTGATTCCAACAAGACTCCTCTACATGCCGTACAAGCAACGAAATAAGCACTTTATTGTAGGAAAATTTGGTAAGCACCCTATATCGCTTTCTACCCAGATAAGTCCGAGATGATTGATGCCTTAGAAGAAAATATTCGGCGCGTTATTGCTGACATATGGCTTATATTACTGAGAAAGGAGTCGAAAATTGGGGATCACGAAGTTATTCGATCCAGTCGCGCGGTCACCTACTCAAGCTCATTTTTAAAACACAGTAGCAAACCCTTTTCTTTATAATAAAGATAAATTCTTGACGTTTTATTATTATTTTTTTTTAATTTTTTTTTGTTTTGAAAACCACATGTCTTAACAAAAATCGATTGGTAACTACGAGTATATGGGAAATATTGCAAGAACTAAACAGATTTTATCAATTTTTAGTACTATAACACATTGCTTACGGGAAAGATGCTCCCTGAATTTAATGAACAATGTAATCGATATTTTTGGAATGAAATGAGCCATAGATACGGAGCTTCTCATAAACGATATTAGGGGCTTAAACATTGAGAGATAATTTGACTATAGAGGCCTTCTGCATTTCATTAATATATCTCGCAAAATTATCCATATTTTCTGTAAAAACAAACTCATAGACTCGGAGCTTTTCATTTGTAGTCTGATTTCATCAATTTCTAATTGAGAGGGATCTATGCGCGATTGTGTGTAGTGATACTTGATTTATATATCGTAAGGTGAGGGAATCTGATGAAATTTTATATTAGAAATAGGCGTGGTTATCGTAGGATTTTGCCATTTCCATTAAGGATGTAAATATTGTTACAAAAGTAGTATTAAGTTTGGTATTTGTATTGCTATATGCATCCCTTATTATAAACATTGGGCGCCGCGTTTGTCTACTTAAACAATAGCTGCATTTGGCGCCGTATAGCATTATGTTCTTATAATTGCCACACGCAATATTCTAGAAGGACACTTCGGCATCAGCAAGGAGTGTGTGGCTATATAAGCCGTGGCAGCGCCAACGTAAGCAGCCAGTTCTAAGAGTAAACTGCTATAGTGTAGACGAATCGTGAAATAAAGAGATTTTGTTAAATTGAATTTAACAGTTTTGGGTTTTATTGGTCAATCCAGAGATACGAACCTAGTAAAGTAAACTAGCAAGCAGTAGATTCGCAACAATAGATTACCAAATTTGGTTGAAATTAATAGAGATATTGTTGGATTTCATCAAAAAGACGACCCAGTTCAAAGCCACATAAACATTGTAATATCAAAATAATTAAATTTTTCTCAAGCGAGCGACAAAAGGTTAGACGAAAAATAATTTTGAACTTTGATATACATACATATTTATATAACTCTAAATCTCTCTTGATTGTTTTAGTGCGACGATTAGGTGAAAAATACTATTATACTCTGTGCAACATATTGGGAGGGTATAAAAATTTATAAGTAATGCTGAAGAAGAAGAATGTTGAGATCTCTTCTCCACACAAAGCATAGTCCAGACTAATGCCTCCCCACATTACACTTTTCGGTTTTATTTAATTTTCAAATATGCACTTTTCCAAGTATTGCCCTCCGTGCTATGCTGTCTCGTGTCATGCAACCTTGACTTAAATTTGTTAGTGAACCGTTATTACGCTGTCATATGGCCTAATTACCGTTGAACGTTTTATTGCTTAGCATGTGATTTATGTCATAGCCGCAAGCCAAAAAAAGGTGGTAAAAGGTGGCCTCTATTAGGGAAAATTAAGACTGAATAATTATTTGTTGAACCCGAAATGTGTATACCATTATTTTTAATGTTATTGTTCCCAATTTCTTTTGCAGTGTCGTGTGCTGTTGAATTTGCGCACATCGCAGCCATTCGAAGAGGTCTTAGAAGATTTGGGTCAAGTGTTGAAAATAAATGGCGCCAAGAAAATGTACACGGGCACAGGACAAGAGGTGAGTGATAGAAGGCTATTGACCATGACACAATAACCGCATAATCGCCGATTTGCTACGCCGACGATTTAACAATTTTTTTCTTTTTATTTCTATTATTTTGCAATTACGACATGTCTGTATGCTCACACCCTAAACACGTGATCATTTGTCTGCGTTGCTTTGCAGGTACGCAGCTTTTCACAACTACGCAACGAGTTTGCCGATGTTGACACATTTTATCTAGCAACTGGCACTGCCTTAATTGCCGGTTCGCCTATTAGGCGTTCACGTTCGCGCCCCTCCGTTGTCGCCGCAGCGCCAATATTACCCACAGAAGAACTGCCTAAGGTTCCTTTACGCGGTGCACGTCCACGCAGTAAAAGTCGTCCACGCATTCTCTATGCGCCGGAGAGTGAGATTTTACGTGCGAACGGTGAATACAGCATGTTGGACATTATGAAAGAGGAGCCCACCAAAGTGACTATACGTGGCTTGCGGCGTACCTTCTATCCACCATTACATCATGCGCCCGCGGATAATACGCCGCCCGATAAAAAATTGCAGCTACAGTGGGTGTAAGTTGGAAATGCGCTTGCTGCCCTGCTTTAATGCCAAGTTATACTGACATTCTGCTTAACTTTCCTTTTTCATGCGCAGTCACGGCTATCGTGGTATTGATGCACGTCGTAATCTCTGGGTTTTGCCATCGGGTGAGTTATTGTATTACGTAGCTGCTGTGGCTGTGCTGCTGGATCGTGAGGAAGATGCACAGCGACACTATACTGGACACACCGAGGACATTATGTGGTTAGTATGCTTTTATGGTGTTGAAATGTGCTTTCGTATATAATTTACAGTTTTTAATACACTTTGTCAATAGCATGGATGTACATCCATCACGTGAGCTGGTGGCTTCGGGACAGAAAGCGGGACGCGATCGTAAATCACAAGCGCATGTGCGCATTTGGAGCACCGAATCACTGCAGACACTTTATGTTTTCGGCATGGGCGAGTTGGATAGCGGCGTCACAGCGGTGGCCTTTTCACAACTGGTAAATTTATTGCAACCACATATTTCTATAAAGCCAACATGCAACATTTCATCACTTGCAGAACGGTGGCAGCTATATATTGGCTGTGGATAGCGGGCGCGAAAGCATACTTTCGGTTTGGCAGTGGCAATGGGGACATCTGCTCGGCAAAGTTGCAGTAGGTGTAGCTGCAATATGCACAACAACAGCACTTTAAATGTATTTTATATTTGTAGACGCTGCAAGAAGGCCTCTCAGGCGCCGCCTTTCATCCGCTGGACGATAATCTCATTATCACACATGGGCGTGGGCATCTGGCTTTTTGGCATCGTCGCAAAGATGGCTTTTTCGAACGCACCGATATTGTTAAGCAGCCATCACGTTCTCATGTCACCAGCGTGCAATTCGAACCGGATGGTGATGTCATCACTGCCGATTCCGATGGTTTCATAACCATTTATTCGGTTGACTCGGATGGCGCCTACTTTGTACGCACGGAATTCGAGGCACACAACAAGGGTATTGGTTGTCTGATTATGCTGGGCGAGGGTACGCTGCTGTCGGGCGGTGAGAAGGATCGTAAAATTGCCGCCTGGGACTCTTTACAAAATTACAAAAAAATTGCAGACACAAAAGTGAGCAAAGTTAACAAGCATGCTTAATGCATTTTCTAACTAAACTTTCTTTGCTTAGCTTCCAGAGGCCGCTGGCGGCGTACGCACTATTTATCCACAACGTCCCGGACGCAATGATGGCAATATTTATGTGGGCACCACACGTAATAACATTTTAGAGGGTTCACTACAGCGTCGCTTTACACAAGTCGTTTTCGGCCATGGTCGCCAATTGTGGGGCTTGGCCGCACATCCCGAAGATGAGGTGTTCGCCACTGCCGGCCATGATAAACACATCGCACTGTGGCGCAAAAACAAATTAATTTGGACTATACAAACCGGTTACGAGTGTGTTTCACTAGCTTTTCATCCATTTGGCACTGCACTGGCTGCTGGCAGCACTGAGGGTCATCTGCTTGTCATCAATTGTGAAAATGGTTCCGTTATGCTGACGTTGCGTGTCTGCGGCTCACCGCTGAACTGTGTAGCGTTCAATCAAGGTGCGTAGTTTTCATTGCTTTAGCTTGGATTGGTTAAGGAGATTTTTTATTCCTTATTTAGTTGGCGACATGATCGCAATGGGCTCGCAGAATGGCAGCATATATTTGTTCCGCGTATCGCGCGACGGTTTCTCTTACAAGAAGGTGAATAAAATACGCGGCTCACAGCCGCTCACACATCTGGACTGGAGCATGGATGGCAATTTCGTGCAAACGGTCACCATTGACTTCGATCTACTCTTCTGGGATGCCAAGTCACTCTCGCCGGAGCGCAGTCCCATTGCTATGAAAGATGTCAAATGGTTGACTAGCAATTGCACTGTTGGCTTTTTGGTGGCTGGCATGTGGAGTAACCGTTACTACAGCAACAACAACACAATTATTGCCACCTGCAGTCGTTCGGCGGCGCAAGACATGCTGGTGTCCGGTGATGCCGATGGCTATCTGCGCATTTTCAGGCATGTCAATATTTACTTTTCATTTTTTTTTCAAACTTTTAATTTACTGTTTATTCCCACAGATATCCCTGTATTAGTCCACGCGCCGAATTTCACGAAGCGAAAGTCTATTCCGGTATGCTGGCATGTTCACGTTTTCTCTACGGCGATCAGACTGTTGTTACAGTGGGCGGCACAGACGCCTCACTCATGGTTTGGGATCTCGTAGAGGAATAACTGCAATGGCCACCGTGGCGTACGACTGTCCAGCACTATGATGAAGCACGCGGCTACACTGACTATTGGACGCGGCGGCGTTCGTCTAATAAATCTTCGACAATATTGGACAGCGACTCAATTGAATATCAATAAATTTTCCTGCAAAACAACGGTGCATACAAATGTGGAGCATAAAGAAGAAATTGTGGAAAATTGCTTAGCAGTGCCCATCGTTGTTTTTGTTGTCATATTCAGTAGTTCGCCCTTCCTGCTGTTGGTGTTGAACGTAGTGTCACTGCTGTGTTTGGACGCAGCTTCTACCGCCTTAAGCGAAAATTTGCATAACACAACGAAATTGCGCGTTTACACTTTTGTTAAAAATATTATTGAGAATTAGTGAAAAAACAACCAAATTTAGATATTATCAAAAATTTAAAATTATAGCACTTAAAATTACCAATTAGGATAAATTGTCAACGAAATATGGAAAGCAAATGAAATTCTGCCATTTTCCCGCTTCCGTTATGTTTCAGCGCCATCTGTTTGTCAACTTCTATGTGAGCTGATTTGGTTGCCAAATGTGGCAAATATGCAGATAAATTTTTAAGCGAGATTTATTATTTTTGCGCAAGACTTATAATTTGAAAAAAAAAAATATTTTGAAAGAGATTTTATTTTGAAAAAAAAAAAAATATTTTGAAAGAGATTTTATTTTGAAAAAAAATTATTTTGAAAAAAAATTATTTTGGAAAAAAAATTGTAATATTTAATTTGAAAATATATATACACTGAAAGCTCCCATACGCGGACACTTTCTGTCCGGTTAATAGAGTTGTCCGCTCAATCGATTGTGGTTAATACGCATCAAAAATGTTCGAATCGGCTAATGTGCACGGTTAATGAACATGGCTGCTTAGTAGAGCGTCCATTTAATAGAGCTTTCACTGTATATATTTAAAAAAAAAAAATGTTTTGAAAAAATATTGTTTTCAAGAAAAAGTTTAATTTGAAAAAAAAAAATTATATTATTTTGAGAGATACAATTTGAAAAAATATTTTTTTAAAAACAAAATTTTGGAAAAATATGATTAAACATAGTTTTTAAACAAATATTTTTTAAATTTAACTTTAATTATTTGATGAAATTAGTAACAAGTTTCTTTTAAAGGCAAATTAATCTTCCATGGATGAACGAAAACTCAATTCTAAAAACAAATATTGTTAACTTCCGAAAATTGCTTCCATTCCAGTTTATCAAAACTTCCAAGGACCTGCTAATTTAAATTGTTATAATTTATAAAACAGAAAATCTTTCATGTTAAAAAAAATGTAAGCTTCCGACAATAGCTTCCCATTTAAAAAAACTTCCAAAAATATTTTTATTTAGTAATTATTTCATAGTATTTATATTATTAAAATTATTTGAACTGCTTAATTTAATTTTATTTTTTTTTGTTTTTTGCATTAAATATTAAGCATTATTAAATAAATTATACGCAGAGCTGCTTCCAACTTACACACAGTCTAAATTTTTCCTAACCATGTAGACTATACGACTGTATAGTGCTACCTTTCCTGTAACAGACTCAAGCCACTGGTGGATACTTAATGATTTCATATTGTAGTTATAAAACATACATAAAAATGTTAACTTTTGAAAAGTAAACAGCATTTTTGAAAACTCATACGATATCATAATAAACATAACTGTTCTTTTTTTGTACACAACTTAAATTAAAATCTTATCATTTTTTATTTTTATTATTATTTATTTCATTTTAATTTTATTAATATTTTTTCCTGTAATGAATTTCACATTATTTTCTATATAAAATGATAACTGTAAAAAACGAAGTGCCTTGTTTGTTTTAGTAAATAAATAAAGTACGGTTATAACCAATTGCACTTAATATGACGCATTTTTGAAAGTTATTATAATATATTATAATAAAAAATAATAATAAAACATATCAATAAAATGCAAAAGTTTGAAGAAGTATTATATAAACTGTTTCCTTTTTTCTGCGGACTTTAGTGGGAGGAGCAAATGATTTAAAAGTTTTAAAATAGGTGAAAGAATACTTAAATTAGATTTGATTTGAGTTAAATATAAATTTATAGCAACCACACAGCCTCGCACTCATATTTTTAGCAAATTTTTACCAAGTTATTGCGCTACATTTATTTGCTATTAGTTACTAACCTTTTTAAATTTTAAAGTCAATTTGTTACTTAGAAAATATACCTACACAATGAAATCGCTATTATTACTCTTTTTTTATCATAAGCAATTAATAAACAATTCAATATTTCACGAGTGCACAGAAAAATTTTGCACGATTATGGCAACACTGTCGCTTCTTCGAACAACTACACGGCGAATTGAGCTCGTTTGCACCGAAGGGCGATAAATATATTTAGCACGCACTATAGCTATCGCCCTCTTTCACAGGCAATGTAAAGCGCATTTGCCTACATTTAACACATACGCTTTGTCTTTTAATTTCGGAAAGTCCATGTAAATCGCCTAAAAACGGCGCTTGAGCGAATTTCGTGATTTTTCCTCGCCGTGGTCATCGTTTTCGTCGTTGTGTGGTTTAGTTTTTGCTGGTTGCGGCTCTATCCCTTTTTTGTCTACGGTGCGATTATATTTTGACACACACGATTCATATAATTCACATTCTCATAGACACGCTAGAAAAACGCGCTGCACTTCATTCTTGATTCGGTTTTTATCAGTGAAGTATGCCTTCTGCTTCAAACAAACTGGAGAAACAAGCCTCCATAGGCTCTGTGCATGGTACTGGCGGTGGTAATAATGGTACTGGTAGCGGTGCCACAAAGAAGTCTCAAGATGTGATCAATAGCAACTCCAACGCTGTGCCCGAGAATAATGCGAACAGCACAGTATTGAACAATAATATTGTCAACAGTACTACTAATGAGGGTTCGGTTACCTCAACTAGCACCAATACAAAAGGAGTTGCTACGAATCCTGTGTTAGAAGCTAATATTCCAATGAAACAAACGATCACCACAATTGACCATAAGATACGCAATTTGGAGAAACGCAAGGTGAGTGAAGTATAATTTATACATAAGTATTTTTCTGCCGTGACTTTTATGCCAACAATCCAGGAGGATTCACAAAGAAGCCCCTTTTAAGAAAGGGCAATAAATCAAAGCTGGCTGAAACAAAGCCACAGACATTTAACTAAACCGGCCGCATAATTGTGCGTCGGTCATAACAAATTGTGCTAATTTATGCTGCGTATTAGTCATTGTAGCATTTTCGTATTTTCTGCTATTTAGTGCAAATATATTTTTATGTAATTTTGTATTTAAAACTTTTTTAGTGCAAATGGATTTTGCATTAACTTCATTTCCTTTCATTTTAAGAAAAATTTGGCATTCGTGCTATTTCGGTTTTGTTCGGTGTATTTCGCAGAATTTTTTCGCGCGACGCCATCTTTGTTACGGCGATTATAGCAAAAGCAAAGCAGCAGTGGTAGCAGCAACAATTTACAACACACGGCATATATTACGGTTGCCATCCGTGCGGGGGTGCGAAAAGTGTGTAACACAAAGAACATGAAAATAATGGTTGTGTTGCTTTTGTGTTTTTGAATGACTCGATAAAGAAGTATGACAATTTGTGCGCTGACTAAACTCGAGATTGGCATAGCATGCTTGTATGAGAAGTTCATCACCGTTTATATATTTGTTGAGGGGTTTCATTGACCTATGTCAATTGTTGAAGCAATTTATTCAGCGGCTTTTGTAATGTGGCATCACTAGTGCATAATAGGGGAATTCCATGTGCTTCTGTTCGATTTTTCATCTTTTATTTTATACCAGCAATTTCGCTTCGCTCTTGCCACTTTTTTTTTTGCATAGTTTTTCATGGTTCTTACTTTTTTTTTACTGTTTCGTATTTCTGTTATTACCTATCCCCTTTTTGATATCTGCTGCAATTTTGTTTTTGTTGCGACCACTATACTTTGCTTAATTACTGCATTCCATGTTATTCGTAATAAGCAAAAAAATGTTTGCCTTCGGTGATTTACCATTTCCGCATAAAATTAAAGGTTATTTATTTTTTTTTTCCACACCGCTTCATTTTGTTTACTATTTTCTATTGCATATTCGTCAACAAAGTTTTTAATCGCTCGTTGATAAGCATATAACAATAAAAACTTGAGTGGATGATATCTATTATAAAGACACCTGTGCACCGTACTTCTGTTGAAAAAGGTACGAGATGAGTAAACATTTTCCTGGTATTTATAGTTAACGATATTGAGAACATGCATAACTCTCCAAGAATCTGCTCATTTGTTGACCGATCAATATTAAATCCCTGCGTGGAAGTTGTTTAATTTATTATATACCTGTCATACAAACCGACCGACCAAAATCAAGATAATTTTTCTCTTTATACCTACATATTTATGCTACAAGAATTGCACCTGTGAAAGCTATTACAACTTCGGTGCAGCTGAAGTTAAAGTTTTTAATTTTTTTGTTTAAAATTTTTTCATGCTATATGTAATGTCTATTTATTCCACTCCTATTTACATATTATTAATATTGTTTTTCACAGACTAAATTGGAATCATATCGTACCATTCAAGCTTCTGGCAAGGAGTTGAGCTCCGACCAGAAGGCTGCTGTAGCAAAATATGACGCTGTTATTGCTATGTTGGAATTCGCACGCGATTTCTCCAAGCAAATGTGGCAATTTGTGAAAGAAGCTGAAAAGGAGCAAAGGAAACAAGCACGCAAGGTACATAATATACATATAAAATTATTTAAAAATATTTAATGCAATTTGTACTTATATTGTAGGATCTGATTACACGTGCCCTTGCTGAGACTGCCAAAATCCGTGAAGCTTTAGTTATCCAAAATATCATCAATTGCTTCGAAGATGAGACCATTCGTGCCGACTTTGTAAACGGAGCCAATGGCGCATTGAAATTGGAAACTGCCGATATCACCATTTTGGATAAATTGTAAGTAGTAGAATTGAAAAAAGGAAAAAATTAAATTTATTTATATATTTTCATTTTAGTTGTTGCGATGTACGTACGACCCGTCCCGAGACTGTAGATGATGTACCATTCGTGACTGCCGCACAAAAAGCGGCCGAACTTTATTCAATGACCATTGACGGACGCCCCAAGATCTATGCAGAAAACTTTACTTATGATCAGATACGTTTAATCTTCAATAAAATTCAGGAATCTGGTTATCTTGATAAGATCTATATGGCAACACCAGAGGCAGAGGTTGAGGTTAAGGAAGAGGAGGAAGTGTTTAGCAATGCCGCCGACGGTGAAGATGTGGCTAATGCAGACGAGATATATTTAGAGGAAGGATTGGAGAAGTTAAACGTATCATCTATTGATGTAGAAGATGATTTGGATGAGCAGAATGCCAATGCTGGTTTAAATGAAGATGCCGTTTTGCAAACAACAATTGCAGGTAACGGTAATGATTTGGCACAGCAGCAACAACAACAACCAAACTTGCCCCAGCAATTGGTGTCACAGCAAGCAACTAAGGAGCACCTTGATGTACAACAACAGGTACAGGGCGGTATTCAACCACCACAAACCCAACAGCAACAACCACTGAATGCAGTTGTAATACAACCAGCAAATGCTGTAGCTGGCGCTGTGCCCCCCAATTTTCCAGCACCACTACAAGGTACAGGCGCTGCACCAGTGCATGTAGCCATGTTCACGGCACAGCAAATGCAAGGTGCACCACCACAGATGCAACAGGTGCCACCAGGCAGTATTATCGGTGTACCACAGGTACCACCACAAATGGTACCCATTGCACAGGCGCCACCGCAGCAACAGCGTCAGTTGATGACTAGCCCAGGCACACAAGCCGCCGCTGCGCAGTTACCCCAAGGTGCTATACCCATACATGGAGCACCACAACCACCACCAGGTCATTTCACACCAACAACAGTGCGCGCTGTAGAACAGGGGTTGTTCCCCCATAATCGCCAGCAATTTATACAACAACAAATGCGTCCCGTAGCGGAGATAATTGGCAATGGTAGTTTTTACTTTTTGCAAGAGAGCGAACTTGATTCACCAGAATTAGCTGGCAATGCACCCATTGGCAGTGTTGTGTTCGAACAGCAACAACAACAACCGCCACAACAAACACAGCAGCAGCCACCAATTTCAC
Source organism: Bactrocera dorsalis (assembly GCF_023373825.1). NCBI lineage: Eukaryota > Metazoa > Arthropoda > Insecta > Diptera > Tephritidae > Bactrocera > Bactrocera dorsalis. Next base: position 61,771,891 of record NC_064307.1, on the reverse strand, counting down.
AAGATAGTCTCTCTCAAGCCCAACAACAGTTGCAACAACAAAATATTTTAGTACATGGTGGTGAGTTGCAAGCAGCAGAGCTGCACAAAAACCAACAGCAACACCATTTACAACAACAGCAGCAAATCATACAGCAGCAGCAGCAACAACAACAGCAGGCTCAGCAATCACAACCGCAACAAACAATTCCAACGCAAACATTTACCAACCAATCATTCCCACCCATGCAGGCGGCCGCAAGTGTGACAGCACCAACTAGTGCGAACAGCAGCAATACGCCTACTATTGCGAGCAACAACCCGAGCCCCATGTTCCCACAACAACAGCAGCAACAAAAGCATCCACAATTGTTCTCGCCCGTCGGGGGTCCGGGCATGCAGCCACAAGATGCGGTCACAGCCCATAAACAACAGTTATTGCTTACCGAACAACAACAGCAACAACAACAAGCACCAATTATGATAATGGCGCGTATGGCCGCACCGCAAGCACGTCTGGCTCAGCAAAATGCACAACAACAACAACAACAATTGCCACAAGTACCACAGCAAGCGCAACAGCCACAGCCAACATTGGGTATGCAACCAGGTGATGTACGTGTTTCGGATGTAACCGCCGCCGGTTATTTGGGTTTCGATAATGGCGTCGTCGGCCTAGCTTACGAACAACAAATGCAACAGCAACTAGCCGTGGTGGCTAAAGCCAGTGCAGCTGCCGCTGCCGCCGCTGCAGCAGCCGCAGCAGCAGAGGAGCTGAAAGTAAACGAAGACTTGGGCACACACAGCAAGTTCAATGCCAGCGAATCGGTGATAGCCAACGAATGGGATGCTATGTCCAAAGCCACTGCGGCCAGTGTACGTGCAGCTGCAAACATCAGCAGCACTGCAGTCACCAATGCCACAGCCACTGCTGCGCTTGCCAATGCTTTGAAATCCTCGAGTGGTGTCAGCAGTAGCAGCAGCGTTGCTGGCGCAAGCAACGTTTTGGAGCAGCCCACAAAATGGAGTGCCGAGATGAACGCGCTGTCAAACCCATCGACCCCAAGTGGCAACAGCGACAACACGCCAGCGATTGTACGCAAAATCGAATGGACGTCCAGCAACAGTAGCGGTGGTGCAGGTAGTGGCAGTGGCGCCGGACCCAGTGTTGGCGGTAGTGGTGGTGGCTACGGCGATGGCAACCAATCATCGGGTAACGCTCATGAATCCAATCATTGGAATTCAAATCAACAGCAGGATGGTGGTAAGTGAGCTCTGATACCGTAATTGACAAGATTTTTAATTTGCAATTTAACTTTGTAGGTCACTATAATAACGGACGACAGTTTCAAAGACGACGCGGTCGCGGTAGTTATGGCAATTCGCAACAGAACGGCAGCGGTCGTGGCGGAAGTGGCATCTATTTCCGCAACAATGAAAATTCGTCGAGCGGTTCGTACTATCAGAACGGTGGCGGCAATGTGTACTCAAATAAAGATTCGGGCTCACGTTACGAATCCGGTAACTATCGTGGTCCGCGCGGCAGCGGCGGTGGCAATGGCGGTGGTGGCACCGGTAACGGACGTGGCAATGCGCCACCATCACGCACGCTTGGTGGGCGCAATGGCAGTGGCGGACAGTCGAACCCATCGTCTGGCTCATATATGAACCGCTCATCGCAGCGTATACCAATGGGTTTGGATAATAAAAATTGATTGAAGTAGATGCCAAGAAAGAAAGGAGTGTGTGGGTGTGATGAAATCGAAATGAAGCAGCATTGAAGCAGAAGGCAGAATGATGAGAACCACTTAAGAATCGTGAATATATATATACATATGTATCTATATATATATATATGAGAGTAACAAAACCAAGAAGCAAAAAACATAAACACACGAATATATATACACATACATTTACATATACACACGGAAAAACCACAAAACAAAATATGTTAACCTTTAATTAGTAGTGTGACGAATGTCAAAACTCTGCAGTACACATTGGCAACAGCGGCCACCCCAAAGCAACCGAAACTGCAACAATTGAACGTAAACAAACACGCGCGCGCGTTAACAATTAATTTCGTAAACAAAACTACAAACAAAAAAATCACAAAAAAATGGGAGAAACAAGTGAAAGCAAAAACAAAACAAAGGAGAAGTACAGAAAGCGAAAAAAAGGAAAAAGAATATTATATTTAAAGAAACGCAAAGAAAACTTATGCTAATTTCAATTACAGAAATACTTATTTATGTTCATTTTTTTTCTAATAAATAAATATTATAAATGTATGTAATTGCTCTTTCATCATGTAAGCCAGCAAACGAAAGTATGAATCACCAAGTTGAACATATGAAATCAATTAAAACAAAACGCAAAAAAAACAAATGACACAATTATGCGAAAAAAATCTCAAATATTGCGCGACGCACAACCAAATTAAATGGCAAGCAGCATCAGCAACACAACGTAACAGCGCAACCCAGTTGGCAGCTGCTGTTGTAACAAGCTACGCAATGCAAAAGTTACAGCAATGATAATTTGTAAAAAAAAAAACAAGAAGAATTAATATTTTAAGTGTTTAGATGTGCTAGAAAAATGTCGACTGCAAAACAACAACTACATATGATAAATTGATAAGAGAAGAAGGGAATCAGTTCAAAATAATAGCCGCTATAAGCGTGTTTTATAGATAGAGCAGGGATTTCAGTGAAAAAGAAATATAAAATTTTGTGTCATTTGTTGTCTTCACCTGATTGCATATAATTTGTTTAGTATTTCAAGGAGACAAACTTGAGATGAAGAGCAAAACAGAAAGTAATTATACGCCTACCTATTATAATAATTATTATTACTATTATTATTAAATTTAATTGATAAAAACAACAACAAATAAATCATACAAAATATTACTTATATTAAAAAAAGAGAAAGAAACAACCAAGAGAAAAACTATAAAAAATTCAATGTTTCTCATTACGGGTGGGTGGTGATCAAGAGACTGCTAGGATAGACTTTTCCCTCACGAATTTATAATTATATTGCAACCCAATATTATTTAGTGGGACGTTTTTGGAAACACCAACATAAGAACACCATCAAGTTTTTATTCAATACAACCGCGTCAAAACCCGATTTTACGAAAACGAATTTTAAGTAAACGAAAAGGAATCGGAACTTTCCTCAAGGTTGTCACTACAACAACAATAATACTAAACGATTTTGTCATAGAGTAAGGTTGCGCAAGGGTTACTCTATATTCTCTAGACAAACTCGAGCTCTTCGTCGACAATATATGGTAGTTTGACTCCAAAAGCGGCGTTCACTGGGAGTGAGTAGGTAAAGATGTTAATGACTTCACTGTGAATGATGTTCACTGCATATCTGAAATTAGTTGCGTTCGCAATCTGGTAGGCGTATTGTTTTATGTCGTCGAAGTAATTAAGGAATAATTTCTTTTATAGTAGCGCAGAATTCTGAGCAGTTGACAGTCTTTGGCTGTATAAAAATACCGGGTCAGTTCCGGTTACGTAGACCTGACTGTCTTGAAATTGATTCTAGGAAACGGCTTCACTTCAAGCAGGCGACTGCAAAGATGATTTCTGCGAAAACACGCCTGCAGACACAATTAAAGAGGAGCGCATTGTGTTGCTTTACCGAAAGCCTGCATGCCTTACTATCAGGTGTTCGACGAACACATCATGTTATCGTGCAGAGTGCAATGTTCTGATACGTCTGAAGATTCTACATCTGCGTTCTGATACATTCAGATGACCTTATGGGCGCTGTGAAGTTAAAGGCTCGCCAAGTGAATGCCAGGAATGCTCTCTTTGTCATATCTTCTTCGTAGGGTCTAAGGCTGGTACTTATTATTTATCAGAAAAACCATAATTATTAAAGAGCCGTTAAATATGATGTATAACACCTCACATCTTATGGTTGTACTTATTACTTATCACAAAAGCCATAAGCTAATAATAAAAAAAAAATAAGTTTTTATTTCATTAATTTACTCTATTTTCTATTTTTAATGTGACTTTTTATGTTTTGCACTTAGTTTTTGCTCCTCTTGTGCTTTACATAGAAACCAAAGGCCGGTTATAATAAATATAGCACCAACCGTTGACATTAGTGTAATCTCTTCTCGATAAACCAGTGCACCTAATATAAACTATTAAGAATAATCTTAATTAATTTATAAGCATATGCTTTTAACCAAATTCTTACCGATAACATATAATTCGTGGCAGCGGTAAGCACCGTTGCAGTCAATGTATGTTCAGTACATTGCAAAGCTTTTAGAAAATAGCGCCAATTTAATACATTACAAATCACCATCAAGATAATAGGCACAGCACGCAAAAAAAGTAATTCTAAAAAAAAAAATACAAAAAATTTGCTTTCATTTGTATTTATGACATTTCTCACCTAAATAGTATGTTGCCGCGGCTGTTGGCGCAAATCCACTTGTCAATGCCGGCAGCTCCGACAATTGGCTTGGCGCGCGTCCAAAAAAACTACCGCCAGCAGCAAAGGCACCCGCGGTAAAACTATAGCGATATAGTTGCAACGATGTTGTCATTATTTTGGTGCAATATAAATTAATATTGCTTGCAGATTTTCTATTTGTTATTATTATTATATTAATTAGTCTAATTATTATTTCACATAATATTTTACTACAGCAACAAATGCTATTTAGATTTTAATTAAAACTGCAGTTTTTCGTGAACAGCTGTTCTTTGTTTACGTTGCGAAAGTGATTTACAGCGTTGCATTATGCATGACCTAGTATTAATTTAAGACAGAACTAGTTACATTTTAAGCAGTTTGTAATCGGTACAGAAATACATATGTTGTAAGCATGCTTTATTAAGATTTGCACCGTGACCTAAAGTCTATTGTGTCCTCTCCTTAGTCACAACAACTCATTTAACCCCAACTCCAATAAAATGCTAGATGCTAATTTGCACAAGAGGCTAAGCCTTTGTTATATAAATGCTTCTTAACCCAACAAGGCCAATGTAGAATTTGACAAGTAGCCGGAATTTGTCCCTTGGGAGATTGACTACGTTTAAAGACTGTAACTAGTTCTGACGCTTGCCTTGGAGATGTTGCCAATACCTCTCTCTACCTACTCTTTCCTCCTTGCGGAACAGCTTCTTTTTGCTAATAAGATGTTCCGGTCCTGCCACGTTGGTGGATACTGCGGAGCGGGCGAGCTCGTCAGTAAACTATACCTTTGTAGGTGGATTTGGCTACGACCTGATAGACTGTTCTGCCGCTCTAAACACTCCTACACCAATAACGATTTGATCTCGTGGACAGAGATCGCTTTAAGTTTCACTTGAATATCGCTGAGTATGGCGATAGTAGCGTTGGAGGTTTATCTCTATACACCGACTTATATCAAATACCTCTGCTTGTAATATGCTCGGAAAACTTTCCAAAGGTTTGGTACGTGATCCTGCACCAAACTCGCCCAAAGTTATCAAGCCGTTGGTGTACCACGTGATTATGTTATCCTTAAGCAGTAGGTCGACAGGGGAATCATTCCATGCCTTACTGCTAAAATTATCTTTAAGCCAGTGGTATTTCGCCACTTAAAGTCTGCATTTGCTGGGATGAGAAGACTTTTCCCTGCCAAACCCTTCTGCTGTCTTTTGAAGCAGTATATGTTTGGCTGACTGATTGAGTACCAGGGAGTTCTTGCATGACTTCAAGTGCTGCCGTCGGGCACGTACGCATTGCACCCGACAGCTTTGGTATTTGAAGTCCTACCGAGTTCCGCGATGCTTTTGAGGCCCAAGTCATCACTTCAAACGTCATAATCGATCACACTTGATTTGCGGATGACATTGTTATTTTATTGGGGTTGGACTGAACAGCAAAACGTAGGCCCAGTCGTTTCTTCTTTTCGAAATGTGGCGCCAATTGGAGATTCTAGGCGAAGCCAAGTTATATTCTCCACCTGGTCTTTCCAACGGAGAGGAGGTATTCCTCTACATCAAATATTCCCAGACCTGCAGTATTTTCATCCATCGGACGACATGACCTAGCCACCGTAGCCGCTGTCTCTTATTTCGCTGAACTATGTCAATTTCGTCGCATATGCATCTCGTACAGCTCATCGTTCCATCGACTGCGGCATTCGCCGTTGCCAATCCATAAATCTTCCGCAGAAACTTTCACTGGAAAACTCGTAATGTCAACTCATCAGATGCTGTCATCATCCAAGCTTATGCAACATATCGCAGGCGAGGTCTTTCTTCGTCGAGAGAGAACTTTACTTCTCAATTACTTACTCAGTCCGAAGTAGCACCTGTTGGCAAGAGTTATTCTGCTTTGGACTTCGAGGCAGACCTTGTTGTTGGTGTTAATAATGGTTCCAAGCTAGACGAAATTATCTACGACTGCGAAGTTACGACTGTCAACAGTGACGTGGGAGCCAAGTCGCGAGTGCGCCAACGGTTTGTTTGATGACGGGAGTTTTGCCCTCGTTCACTATTAAGTCCATTTGCTTTGCTTCCTTATGTAGTTTGCAGAAAGCAGAACTTACGGCCCGGGTATTGAGGGCAATGATATCAATATCATCGGCGCTAGCAGCTGTACAATCTTATAGAAGATTTTACCTGCTCAATTAAATTCTGTAGCTCGAATTATTTTCTCTAGAAGTAGATTGAAGAAGTCGCAGGATGGGTAGTCGCCTGGTCTGAAACCTCATTTGGTAACGAACGGTTCGGTGAGGTCCTTCCCAATCCTGACGGAGCTTTTGGTTTTGCTCAACATTGTGGTGGATGGGTGGGTCGAAATCTTCAGCTCGGCGTGCAATACTGCACTGGAGAGCTTCTGTGCTCTCAGTATGGTGGACTATGGAACTCTCGAATTGCAAGGCGTCCTGCAGACGTTTACTTAACAGGGCCCGTAGGAGTGGGTTGCTTTTATCTGACGACTGTATCCAATTTTCATAGATTTTTTAATATGTACATACCATCTATAAAAATTCATAAAGCCTTACTTAAAAAGCCGAATATCTTGAGAAGTATTAATGATAGCGATTCTGACCACGGAGCTTTTTTATAGAAAATAAAATTTCCTACAAATTTGTCATGTGAATTTCTTCTATAGCTCTTGTAATTTACGAGATATATACAAAAAAATGCCAAATTCTTGGAAAAATCGGGTTTAGAGCCCCGTACTACCTCGCCGGTGTGAGTTACGACTTTGTTGCACTGGGCACTTTTGTAGAGTGAACAATTCTGAGAAATATGCGTCTAAAGTCAAAGCGATGCCATAAAATACCTCTGATCTGTAGGAATTTAAAGATAAAAACTCACGATTGTAGTGTATTTTCTATGGAAAATTTTTACAGGCCTTGGTCCAGTTCTTAATGTTAATATTAAGAGCTAAAATTTTCAGGGAATTTTTTTAGGGTATTTCCAAGGAAATTTCGTGACGGGACTGAAAAAAAATTAATAGTTCAAAAAAAAAAACACAGTAATGTACATACAAACCCGTTCATGTATACATTGTCAAATAAGCATACTGCCAATGACTGCTTTACTGTGTACTGTGGCTTGGGATAGTACAAATTATAAATATATAAGATATTAAATAAATTTCCATAAAATATTTATATGCATTTCTTTTTTATTCCTTTCAATTAACTAATGTTTATATTTTAAATTTATCAATTATACATAGATATATATTTAAATATAGTTTTTATTTAAATATTTAGTTATACATACTTTTCGTGGCCTACATTTCTAATACAGTTTTAATTATTTTTGAAATTTTATTTTTTTTTTCAATCATTGCTCTAAATTTGCATAACTAAAAATACACATTATAATACAATTTATAATATACTCGTATAGTTGTTGCTACATTGTGTAGTACATACAATAATTAAGCTTTTTTTATAGTTAACAAATAAGGCCATAACTTTCAATTCACTTTTTATATTTAATTTTTCAATTTGCTTTCGTTTACCATTTGATATAAAGAAATAGAGCTAAGCGAGCGACGATCGACGGATTCTTGCGAAATACATATTTACCTTATGTTATATAAAGAAAAAGTGTGGTAACTAATGTAACCGAAAGCGTGTTGCATTTCGATTTATTTACAGTTATATTTAGAAAGTAAAAAATTTTAAAATTTTCAGTGAAAATTAAAATTTACGCCACCGCTTAGCTTCAGTAACAGTTATTGAATAGCATTTATAGCTAAAAATTAACTATACATACATAATATATACATAAGTAATATATAATATAAGTAATTTGTATACATTTTACAAAAGTAATATTCACAAAGCTTAAAAACCCAAGTTGATCACTCTTTATGCCTGGCATGCATCCTTGCAAAGTATTGCTTTTAAGTCGTTTAATTTTAGTTAATGTCAAATTTTGTTAGAAAAAAGTAATTTTGCTGGCATTTTAGGCGCTCAACCTGCAAATTTGCTTGTTTAGTTGGTTGTGCATTATTTTTTCATAAGCGATCAGAGTTGTTTTGGCATTGCAGCACACATTTTTTTTATTAAATTTTATTACTTAGCTTTTCATACTAAATTCAAAAATAGTCCAGCACATATGCCACTTACTAAATACCGTTAATATAAAGTAAATAAGTTTTCGTTTAGCAAAATAACAACTTGTTCACACTATACAACTTTTTATAAGTCAGTTTTTCCGTTTCACACTTTTTAACAATAAAAATAGCATAAATTAGGAAGGAAAAAAACAACAATAAATGCCTAACATACTAAAAGACACTTGCTTTACATTTGCTTTGCTTGCTTTTATATACTATATGAATACATATGTATTTTTTTATACATATGTATGCGTCGCTGTGCTGTTTTATAGCTCATTTTGTCATTTGTTATAGTTAGCAGTTATAATTTTATTTTTAATCTTAACTTTTATATTTTTATATTTCATTTTTTTTTTTAATTTAGTTTTCACTTTTTTATTTAGTTACATTATTTAATTTTGCTTTATTTTTTTTATTTAATTTTGCCTTATTTTTTAATTTATTTTATTATTGTTTTCTTTAATGTTGCTTAATTTTTTTTAAATAATATTTTTGCTTAATTTGTATCACTTTTTTATAATAAAAGACAGCTCAGCAATTTTTGTATACAATACTAGTAAATACATGTGAAGTTTATAATTTTTTGCTAACAACTTTTTGTTGACTTCATTAACTACTTTACGACATATATATGCTCGCATACATACATATATGCCGTATGGTTTACTTTGAGTTTTTTGTTTTGATTCAAATGCCCTTCTATGTATAATTTGTTTTTATTATAATAAATAATATATTTTTTATATATTTTACAATGTGTTTAACTATAGTTATACAATTTTTAACTAGTTTTTGTGATGCATTGGTATGATTAGTTAGTGGCTTTGAGTTTTTTTCGAGCAGCGCCTAAAAGCACGCTATACATTTTTTTGCGGCTGAACAGTTGCAGTTTGTTGGTGGTTATTTTTGGGAATGATGAAAATTATTTAATTTTTAATGTTTTTGATTCGTTTCAGAATTTTTTTAGAATTGTTTTTGCAAAATTAATTTTATATTTTTTTATAATTTTATAAAATAATTTAATAAAATTTATTTAAGAAAATAATTTTGTTTTTAATGTTTTAGAGTTGTATCAGAAATTTTTGTAAAATGTTTTTTTGAAGAAATGGTTTGAAAAATTAATTTTATATTTTTTTTATAACTTAAATTTTTCAAATTAATTTGAGATAACAAACCATTTTCTAACTTCTTAGGCGAATTGCAACCTGTCACATAGGCTTTTTCTACAGTTTCCTGAAGAAAGCGAATTTTTTTTAAGTTTTAAAATTCATTTTCGAAATCAATTTGTGGTTAAATTTAAATTTTAAACTAGCCTGCAGTAATTTGTAATTAGTTGGAGTTGGAAAAAAATACAAACATTATGTAAACATTTTTACTCGAAAATTTAAGTTTTCAAAATTAATTACAAAAATTATAGAAGAAAAAGAAAATAATACATTTACATTTTCTTAAAGTTCGAAAATTTGTGCTCTCAAAATTATTTTTTTTGAACTTGAGTTTACAAAAATTACAAAATTTTGTACCTTTTTATAAAATTCGAAGATTATAGAAAAAAGTATATGTACATACAAATTAATTTTCAGTAAGTTCGAAAGTTAGCTTGGCTTAAAAAAAATTACAAAAGTTATGTGCATTTTCTTTAATTACAAAATTAAAATCGTTTTGCAGTATAATAAAAAGAAAATAAGATACAAATTAATTTTCATAAAGTTCGAAAATTCGAATTCGAAAAAAATATTTTTTTATTATTATTATCTGGTCTTTTTAATTTTAAGTCTACAAAGAAGCTGCTAAAGGAACACTTGTACATAAAGTCCGAAAATTCGAATTCGAAAATTTTATTTTTCAAAATTAGTTTGTAGTTACCTCGATTTTTATTTATTTCTTATTATTATTATGTGGTCTTTTTAGCTTTAAGTCAACTAAAAAGTCGCCACAGGAACGCTAAATTACTAAATTTTTAATTTGAAAATTTAAAGAAAAATATACAATAATGATAAAAATATTCATAACATTTACGCATTTATTTTTAAAAAGTTCGAAATGTTTTCAAATATTTAATTTTTTAAATCATTTCAAAAACAAAGAATGCAGTCTTAAAAAATACTAACTCAGTAGTTCTTGAGTTAGTATTTTCTTGCGCGCCAATATTGCAATTGAAGAAATTTCGAAAAAAATTTCAATTGAAAAAATTTCGAAAAAATTTTGAAATGAAAAAATTTTGAAAAATTAAAATTGTAGTTGAAGAAATTTCGAAAAAAATTTGAATTGAAAAAATTTTGAAAAAAATTTGAAATTAAAAACATTTTGAAAAATTCAAATTAATTAAAAGTTCACCATTCCCAATAATTAATTAATTTTGACAACATTTTTTATATTCTTATCGAGAAAAAATTTGAATTGAAAAAATTTCGAAAAAAATTTGAATTGAAAAAAATTGAATTGAAAAAATTTCAACTGAAAAAATTTTGAAAAAAATTTTAATTGAAAAAAATTTTGAAAAAAATTTCAAATTAAATAATTTTGAAAAATAATTAAAAGTTCGTCACTCCCAATAATTAGCTTAACAAAATATTTTACTATATTTTTTATATTCTCATCAAGAAAAAATTGTTTTTCCACGCACCAACAACCCCACAACTGCGGACTGTAGCCTACCCTTGTATTAGTGCACCAAAGTTATGCACACAGCTTTTCAACAAAAAAAAAAACATAAGTGGTGTGTTTGGTGAATAGAGTTTACAACGAAATATATAAAGTGTACTTTCTGCATATTCTGTGATGTACATAGTATGTGTGTGTGTTTGTAGTGCAACAATTTGTCAAAAAATACACTGGCATACCCGCTACATACAAACATATACTTGATACCCTGTTAAATTTTTGCAACAAATGCCGCACCAGCTGCACGAATGCATACATATTTATATGCTATATATATGTATATATAAATAATACATATAGCATCTACGCATGTTAAATATGCGCTGGTTAGCAACATTCATCAAATTGAAAATGCCAACTGCGAATACTGTAACGCTGCTACATCAACCCCGCCGCACCAACCGACCACTTGTTGCACACTTGCGTTCACATTAGCGTACAGCATTTTTTGGAACTCGTGCTATCACTAACTACATCACCCGTTATGCCGCTAAACTTGTTCATCGACGAGGCGTTCGAGTAGCCGGTCGACTGCTCGCCACCGCTCGTTATACTACCACCACCACCACCACCGCCCGCACCGTTGTTAAACTCCAAGTGACTGGGATGTAGACCGCCGCTCAGCGGTTGCTGATTCACCGCAACGCTGCTCGTGTCATTCGCAAGTATTGAATTGTTGTTGTTGGCGCTGCCGGTGTGCAGATGATTGTTGATCGTGTTGCTGGTGTTGTTGGCGGCTCCTAGAACAGAACCATTTTCACTTATCAATATACCGTTATTTGTGCGCGAAAGCGAACGTTGCTTCTTCAAATTGGCCAGTGTGGCTGCCGAAGAGTTCAGACTCTCCATGGAGAGTGTATGCGCTGGCATAAGCATGCTTTGCTGCAACTGTTGTTGTTGCTGCTGTTGATGATGATGCGTATTGGTAGTGTCTGCGTGTGAATGCGTGCGTGTGTGTGTGTGCGATGCGTGCATTTTTTTCAAAATATGCATGTGTGTGATATGGTGCAAGTTTATTTTTATATTTATATTTATATATTGCAAATACAAAAACAACGTCGTTTACAAATTATGTTGTATGGATGATTGTCACGTGAGCAGCCAATTGCGTTATTTCACAGATTTATTTTAATAAACGACGAAATCAAAATCACGAGTTGATTTGAAACATTGGCACAACAACAACAACGACATGCGGGACATAACCGTTTGAATGGCACAAAAAAAGAGTACATGAAGAGAGAAAAAAACAAATCGAAAAAAATACATTAATGAATGCAAGCAACATAAATATGATATGGATAAAACAGTAAATGATATATAATAATTACACAAATGATTATTAAGCAGCATAAATAAACATATGTAAATACTAACATTACTTGCTGGCTTAATTATTATATTTATTATCAAATATTTTACATTATTACTGGCATTATAGTATTAGCAGTGCACATGCATGATAACTACGCTAATATATGTACATATATGAGTGTATTTTTCAATTAAAGTAAAAGTATGGTATGAAAAAATTTAATGATATGAGCGTAATAAAAATTGCTGGAATTTCATACATTTATAAATAATTCATGATAATTATAGTAAAAATAAAAAAAATTAAGAGAAAACGCTGCTCGACGCTATAATACCCACACCGCTACAAGCTTCACATAATGCTATTCAGATTAGTGTTAATCTATATGATTTTGATTTTTGTTTTACTGAGATGGACAGAGAGTTATGCTTATGGTGGATTTAGAACGAATTGATGCACATGTGCATATGCTCAAATGCTTTGACACAAACACTAGAAATAAATATAAAAAATTTCCATTTTATTACAAAATTGTCAGTTGTATGACAGCTCTATGATTTAGTGGTCCGATCTGAAAAATGTATTCAGATATCGTACGGTTGCTTTAGAAAATAAGCTATGCCGAAATTCGTGGAGATATCTTGTCAAATAAAAACATTTGCATACAAGAGTTGGATAATAAGACTCTTCAGATATTGTAGCGCTGCTGTAGAAAATAATATACGTACAGTTTTGTGCCGACATCTTGTCGAATAAAAAAGTTTTTCATACAAAAACTTGATTCCGATCGTTAAGTTTGCATGGAAGCTATATGTTATAGTGATCCGATGTGGACAATTTATTTAAAAACTGCAGTATTGCTTTGGACTATAATCCTTTCCAAATTTCGTGAAGATATCTGGTCAAATAAAGAAGTTTCTCATACAAGACCTTGATTTTGGGCGTTAAGTTTGTAGGACAGTTATATGCTATAGTGGTCCGATAACGGCGCTTCCGACAAAATGAGCAGCTTCTTGGGTTGTAAACTATTTTAGATCGATTTCGCGTATATACAGACAGTCAGGACTCTACTTAACACAGCTCGTTTATTGTACACATCGTCGCTTAAAATGCAAAACATCGTACCATAAAAAATAAAAAATCGAAAATCGCTGTCTGATATAATAACCAATATTAAAATTTTATAACCTAAACTAAAATTTATTTCAATATTAATTCAATATGAGTGTATATTGTTTCACCACCACTCAGTCTATTATATCGTTTTCCCTTCGCCTGTAAACTTATGAAAAATGATGTTACGTTATTTGCATTTTAGGTGACGATTTATGTTCTATAGGGTTTCTGACGTTTCCTTTTGGATGTTACAAACTTCATGCTAATATACCCAGTATAGGGAATAATTAATGTAGTTTCGAAATTGCAGCAATATATACCACATTTGAAGTATTTAAAATATTTATGAATGAAATAAATACGTAATGTAAAAAAATGTATTATTCAAGCACCTAAAAGTACGCATACATATATGTATGTATGTATACTAGAGTGATTCAAAAAAAAAAAATTTTTTTTCGATTGGTACTCTGAAAAATACGAGGCTTTCTTAGAGGTGTCTAGGAACTTATTTTTCCGAGTACTAATCGAAAAAAAAAAATGTTTGAATCACCCTAATGCATACAATATGGTACTTAACTAGTGAATATTGATATATACATAAGTGCGAATAATATATATGACATATCCTTAGATATTTTCTGATAAAAAAAAATCGGCTTTCGATGAAAAAAGTAAATAAGTCACAAAAAAAAAAAAAGTATGCAAGACCAATTTAGGTAGGAATTCTCTTATTATACAAGGAATATGGAATATAAGTTTACAAGTATTTATTTTAGAAAATTATGGCATTGGTTGTGGCTATCGTCATTGGCGTCAGTTGTGGACCGATTACACTCCTTTTTCCCATCTACTTCCCCAATTCAGTGAAGATTTAGCTGGTCTAGGACTTTCATTTGCTTAAAGTAGACTCTAGAATCCTAAAACCATTATTCAATTGAATAGTGAAAGTGAAAAAATGTTCTCTGTCCAATGTGTTGTAGTGTTAAAGGGTTCAGGTCAGCCAGCTCAGCACTAAAACTTCTGTTGAAATGTCATTTTTAAAATCGGACACCGATAGTACTCGTAAAAATAGAGAGAGACTCACAATAAAAGATCAAAGTTAGCCATTTTCGAGCCTAAATTCTTAAGACATCTTGTTGACAAACTTAGATAAGCACACTATAATGTAAATTCGATAGACAGTAGGAATGGATATTCGACATTTGAGTAAGGGCTAGTTACAAACTGATTCCTTGTATTTTGGCATCAAATCATTGGATAGTGAATGACATATTTTGAAATATATATTTTCACATATGTCTAACAAGACATTATTTAGGCCGATTGTATCAAATCAATGCAACATAGATTATAATATTCGATATACATTGACTTGAGCAATAAATACACCGATTTTGCATATTTTTCGACGAGGGTTGCCACATGCCAGTTTTTTCAATAAATTGGCTTAAGTTATACAGTAAAGCTAATGATACTCAAATAGGTGTTATTTCGGAAGAAACCGCTCCCACGACAGTCGGGTCTAGGTAATCTGAGACTCGGATTTTATCCGGTAAACTAGGCAGCATTCTTAAAATTACGTCACGCATGATTTCTATTACTACAAACAATTCTAGTTGTGCATCGATCATGCCTAGTATATTCTAATCTAGACGGACATCAATGCAATGTTCTATATTGATTTCGGTTGACAGCGAGAGTTGAGGGTTAGCTCAAAAGTGAACAGTTCCCACACAAATAATTTTTCTTGAACTATTATTTGAAATATCGAATGCCACATCTCCTCAGAGCGGCCGTCTACTTTAGATTTATAAAATTTCATGGATATATTTAAGTTTTTGATCAAGTTGAGCATTCGCGGTTGGAATAGACAAACGGAAGGACAGACACCATAATCAGATATAATAATACATAAAACTTGATATCGATCTCGCATACTTTTAGGCTAGAAAAAACCGTTAACTCTACCCAAATAGCAAACGCTTTAAAAATATGTTCTAATATTATATATAAATGGTGATCTCTCCGCTCAAATAAATGTTTAAAAATTTTAATGAAAAATTTTCATTTCCATATAATATGGATGACTATTTTCTACACTTATTTTATAATTTAGAATTTTTTAATGAATATTTTGCAAACAACCAAATTTTTACGCCATAAACATATGCTTGAAGCAACGCTATGTGTCAAATTAAAAGCTAAAAAGCATTTGTCACATGCATGTCCTTCGAAAACATAATAAATACGCAAAATAATAGCATACCACCAGGCGTTTTAGCGCAGTCATGCCGCAAATAAAGCAAGCTAAAAGCGTTACATTAATCATACGCCACGCTCGCCACCCACCATTAAGCAAACTATTTATTTATTTTATATATAATACACCGAAAGCGGCACTCACACTAGCCAACACCCTTCACCAGCACAACGTTCTTATGTTGCGCGCACATTCTCCACTTACCCACGAGCACTGTCACTTGCACATTTATCTTGCCATTCGCCGCCTCCTTGCTGGACTGTATGTGCACCGCATCCGGGCCGACCGTCGATGCGGCCGCCGCTGCCATGTTATTACGATCGCTAACAATCATTGCTGACGCCGATGTCGAACGATGATGTTCGCCGCCACCGGCTTTGTAGGCGTTCAACTGTAATTCGTCATTTTCACGACCCTCCGGCGGTCGACGTGAATTAAATGCATGCGACGAGGCATCCATCACATCCATGGCGGACAGCGAATGCGGCAAATACGTGTTAACACTACCGTTTGTTGTTGTCGTTGTGGTTGCCGACGCCGCCGTTGCCAGACTAGCTGTATATGCTGCCACTTTCTTATCGTTGTTATTATTACTACTAATCGTATTGTTATTATTATTATTGTTGTTGGCGTTGTTATTGTTATTTGTTGGCGCTTTCGTGAGCCAATTGTAGTCGTGCGTGGAGGCAAGTGTTGTGGCGGCTGTCGTGTCATTGACGCCATCCAATAGCGCCAACGTGGAATGATGATTATTGGTAGTGTTGTTGCTGCTGCTGCTGCTGAGACCATTTGTATCGGCGTGCGTTGTGCCGTCCGGTGCAATGAAGACTTCTTGTGCTTGTAAACGCAGACGCGCCTCTTCGACGGCGTCCTTTTTGGTTGTTAGCGTCTTGTCGCGCAGGGAGGTGCGGCGCACAGATTGGGCGCTGTGGGCGTAAGAGGTTTGCAAGAAACGATAGGAATTTATGATTTTAAAAAAATATATTTTGAGAAAATTTTTGGTAAAATTTCCACTCACCGTGTGTTATTGCTTTGTGAGCGTCGTACACGTCGCCGTTGCGCCTCTGCCAGACGTTTACTCTCTTGCTCGGTTTTCAGCTGTTCGATGCGTTCGCGTATCTCAGGATCCTCGCAAATATCTATGTATAAGCAACGTAAGATTCATGTTGAGATATTAATATACTTAATTTTATTTTTTATTTTGTGCTTGTTTCTACAGTCACAAAAAAATGGTTGCCTACCTGAAGGCGTTTCGTCATCCTTATTTTTGGCATTCAGATCGGCACCACATTGCGCAAGCATTTCTAGCACCTCCAACTGTGTAATTTTCGAAATGAGCGTAGATTAATAATAGTTTTTTAGTTTGAAGATTTTTTAATATTAATTTTTTTTTAGACAAGTCTGTTATGCAATTTTCGTTTAAATCATAGTACTTCACTTAATTATCAACTTTTACATTTAAATTACTTAAAATAATTAAAAACTATTTTTTTTAATTAATTTAATTTTAATTACATTTAATTGATAACCAATGAATACATTAAATTAAATTAATAATTAATAAAACAATTAATTTAATTAGTTAATAAAATGAACTAAAATTTATATCGTAGTATTTCACTTTAATGGAATTTAGTTAATTTTGCTAATAACTAATTAATTAAACTAAACAAATTTAAATTAATTAATTTAATTAAGGTCAAGTGAAATAATATTTTTTAGTAACTTCTAGTTTCAACTCTCAAAAATAAATCTCCAATTTAGATTTTTAAAAGATTTCTCGATTCCCAAGAAATTTTTAAATTAAACTATATTTTATTTAAATTAGTTAAATTAATTTTATTTTTATTCAATTTTCAAAAAAAATAAAAGTATAATTACAATTTAATTAATTATATTTATTTATTTAGTTTGAAATTTAATTAATTTTTTAAAATTATTTTTATTAAATTTTAATATAATTTTAATTAATTAATTTATATAATTAAAATTTAATTAAATTAATGTGATCAATTTATTTAATTCAATTAAAATTCATTCTTCACTTCAGTTTTCAAAGAAATTTCAATTAAAATTAATATAAAGTATTTTATTAGAATTTAATTTAATTATACTTTAATTATTAAATTATGTATTAAGTTCTAAATTTAATTAATTTTTTATAACTATTTTTAATAAATATTATTATAATATAATTTTAATTAATTAATTTATATAATTAAAATTTAATTAAATTAATGTGATAAGTTTATTCAATTTAATTAAAATTCATTCATCAATTTAGTTTTCAAAAAAAAATTCAATTCAAATTAATATAAATTATACTATTACATTTTAATTAAGTTATGCTTTAATTATTAAATTATGTATTTAGTTCGAAATTTAATTATTTTTATTAAATATTTATATAATTTTAATTAATTAATTTTTATAATTAAAATGTGATTTAATTTAATTTTAATTAACTCAATTGGATCCAATCGAATTAATTAAAATTAAATTAAATCACATTTTAATTATAAAAATTATTTAATTAATTCAATTGGATGCAATAAATTAATTAATTTAATTTAATTTATATAATTAAAGTAATTTTATTCAATTTAAGTAACTTTAATTTAATCCAATACAGTTCAATTTATTTTAATTAAATTAAACTTGTTTTAATTTAACTTAATTAATATAATTGAATTCGATGTAATTTAATTCAAATCAGTTCATTTCAAAATTAAATTAAAAAAAAAAACAATTCAATGCTGTTAATTACTTTGCGTACTTACATGACCCCAACATGCGGCCGCATGCACCGGCGACCACATATCTTTATCCACCGCGTCCACATTGACATGCATCTCCAGCAGGAACTCCACCACGCGCACATAGCCATTTGCCGCAGCTATGTGTAACTTTAAAAAACAATCGAAAAACAAATAAAAAGGTATGCCTCAACAAAAACTCATAACCCAACTCACCGGCGTAGCACCCTGGTAGTCCGGCTCCTCAAGATCGCCGCCCGTGCGCGCCACCTCCATCAGATCCTTCAGCATTTGACGCTCCGTCGATGAGCGCGTTTCGTCGATCAGCTCCTGCGTCACGCCGCGCTTCGACATCTCAGCCTCTATGTAGTCCAAGGTATTCTCATCGTCGCACAGATCGTACGGCATATTACCATCCGTATTCACCGCCAACAAATTCGCACCATGATCGATAAGTATGCGTACCAGCTCCAAGTGTCCGCATGTGGCTGCCGCATGCAATGGCGTCCATTTATCACTATCCTGCGCGTCCACATTCGCGCCATACTCCAACAGCAGGCGCAACATTTCAACATTATTATCGATGCAACATTGATGTAGCGCCGTCAGGCCGTCCTCATTCGCCGCATCCGGCGTAATGCCACGCTCCAGCAGCTCGGCCACTTCGTGCATATCATTGCGGCTGGCAGCCTCCAGCAGCACAACGCTGCTCTCGAAGGATATGTGGCGACTGGCGCTGCCCGAGTTCGAGCGAAAGTGATGTGTGGTGTGACTGCCGCTGAGCGCTGAGGTCGCATTACCTTTGGCGCGTTGCAATTTCAGCCACTCCTTCTCCTTTTGACGCGCGACCTTAAGCTGTTGTGTGCGGCGGCTGAAAGTAAAGTGAGAAATTAAAAAAAAAAGCACTTGTTAAATGTTTGTTGGTGGCTTGTGTGCTGGCACTTACAGTCGCGCCAGCTGCAGGCGCTCGTGCGTCGGCAGATTTTCCACCGTTTGCATCTCGGCGACGAGGTCGGCGTGCTCCATTTTCAGCTGCGCCTTGTGCGCGTCATCCGCTTTGCGGTTCACCAAAATGCCCTTGACCATGTTTGTCGCGGTGTATTTATTTATTATTGGTTATCTTATTTAACGTTTGACGTTCGCTTTGGAAGCGCGCGCTGTGGCGTTGATATGTAAATTTTTGCTTGCTTGTGTGTTGAGTTAGTAAGTGCGGATGTGTATATGTATGCATGCGCGTGTGTGTGGCGTTAAAAAAGAAAGATCAACTTTTTCATGTTTTTTTTTTGTGTTCAGCGCATAGTTGGCTTTTGTGTTGTTGTTCTTGCTGTTGTACGCTTTGTTAATCTATCTCTTGCAGCGCATAGAATTTGCTTTTAATTAAATTTTTTCTGCGCTTTTTTGTTGCTGTTTTGTTGTTATTTTTGTGTGATTGGCAAGTTTTGCTGGTTTGTCCACTTTTTCACCGCACGTTTGCCGCAACAGCTTACCCACACGCCACAGACCGGCGCGCATGCGTAATTACCAACTCGTCTATTAACTTTTTACTCGCGGTTTAATCGTTTGTTGAATTTATCCATTCGCCGTCGTTGTCGTCGTCTCTGTGATTTGATTACTCCGCCTGGTCACACGGTTCTTCACGCTTACTTTTTCAGCGTTGTCGTTTTATTCATTTGCTTTTCAGTCTTATTTAGTCATTTCGTCTCGAGCTTTGTGCGCCAGCAGTAGGATTGGGTTGGGTCCAAACGGTAGACTGCAATGAGAAAGTAAGATGATTTAAGTAATGTGTTGTAAATTAAAAAATAATATATTTTCACTTTCAAGACTGTATTGTGGGTAAGATAAATCAAGTTTAAAGATCTTTATAGCTATAGAAATACATTTAGACCTTAAAATTAGACAAGCGACCTCCTTGTCATACATTCCGAGCTTATTTTTTCTACCTCTGAGTACAGGAGGCAATCAGATTTGAGACTTACGTCTCGTCAGCTATAGAAACAGAAGGTTTCAAGACTTAGAACTTAGACTTAGACAAACGATCTCCTGGGCATACATTCTGAGATTATTTTTTGCAACTTTGGTAAAGGTTGCTTTCCAAATAAAAAGGACTTAGAAACAAAAGGTTTCAAAGCTTAGACCTTAGACATATGCAAAAGATATGGTGGTCATACATTCCTAGATATTTTAGTAATACTGGTTAAAATCAGCATATGGATTTTAAGAAAAAATTATAGCTTAGAAACCCACTATAAACGGCAACGAGTCACTTCGTGATAAGATTACCATGGCTAATAGAGCGCATCGAAGAAGCAAGCGAGCTGCCAAAAAGTCACGCTCTCAACAAAATAGGAACGGGTCGGAGGACCAGCGTACCCTTTGTTCTAGCACTGTCGCAAGATCCTTTTGCCCAAAAGTGGATTGCTGCAGGTTAAGTGAGCTCTTCTCCCTTAGTAAGCATAGCATTTCCCTTGTTATAGGGGTTCTAAGGATGGAGTCATGTGTAGAAGTTCACGCAAGTGAGGAAAGTTCTCTGATTGCCATTCACTAGGGATGTCTTTTACATATTACTCAAGCAGGTCACAACTCCAAGGCCTAGACCAAGTATCCTCTGGGTAACCAAAGAACAGTCTTTGAAGGCGAACTAAAGCGAGAAGGCGAAAAATCACCTCCGCAGGGATGTGCGCTGGGTTTAGGACCCTTCACGTAAAAAACGCGCCCAATGAAAAATCACGTCACTGTTGACAGTCATAACTTTGAAGTCGTCAATAATTTCGGTATCAACACCACTGACAATGAAGGAAGGAGAGCAAGAGGAAGACCTCCACTCCGATGAAAAAATCAGGTGGAGAAGGACCTGGCATCGCTTGGAATCTCCAATTGGTGCCACGTAGCAAAAAGAAGAAACGACTGGCGCTCCGTTATTAACTCGGCTGTAATCGCGTAGTAAGTGGTCATTATCTGTCGGTGTTTACGCCGTAAAGTTGAGAATCTAACATAATAACAGCTGTAGAAACTGTTTAGAAGAAGATGAGATAGCTACATCTCATAACTTCGTTTTCCTAACGCGATCAATTCTTAAACACTTCCGAACTGACTCTTTCAGACACCCCGGTGAGCTGGTGGGTATTGAAATAAAACATTTCAGCAGGCTTATATTGGCCTCAAGGCGCTTTGTCGACTTTTAAGATGATTATGGGGTTTTTTTTCTGGCTTTGTATAGGGCTTTATACAGTAGTGACAGTGCGACGTTAAGGATCAGCCATTGAACTTAACCTAATCTTATCTAACCTTTATATGATTTAACGAGTAATAGTTCACCAATTTTTAATTTTTCACCAATTTTTAATTACTTTGCCTAATAACTCTGATTAAATTTCGGAGATGAGCTAGGTTAAATGAAAATGTGAACTGAGTACAATTGTTCAATCGCAACCATAGGAAAGCATTGCCTAACGGGCCTCATTTGGACGTATACCTCTAGGGAAATGCTTTGATTTACTTCAAGTTCTAAGAGTAAGAACTCAGATGAATATTGATAGGATCTTACAGAGCATCCTCCAAGAGCAGTACAACCACTGAGTGTCTGTTGAATTCAAAACTGAATCAATTCAGAACACAAACTATAATATAGCAAACAGTTTTTTTGTTTGGCTCATTATTGAACCTTAAGTAGGTAGTCTCAAACCGCACAGTAGCTCTGTCATGTATGTAAAAGCCTTTCTTGGAACCAAAAAGCAACATCATAATTTTGACAATTTTACATTAACGAATTTTCACAGCACTTTACTTTTCCGGAAATTTACTTGTGTATGTTTTCTACCAAAGTAATTGCATTAATTTATGCATTAAATATAAATTCCACGAATACGAGTCAAAAAGCCATTTGAAGCATAAAATTGTGTGACGAAAGCGGCAAATGATATCAAAGGATATGCAAATTTATAGTTTGGCATGGCATGTGGTACAGTGACGTGCAGACAATGTACATTAAAATATGTGTATGTATGTGCAGCTGTTCTCAAATATATGTATATGTACTTGTATGTATATATGATTTATCTGTCAGCTTAAAATCTGCCCTAATAAGCCAATTTATTTGGTCCTCTCTGGCAAATGTTTTAAGCCAACGCAACACCCACAGCTGACATATGGCTTTATAAGAGCAACATATAGTACATATACTTATAAGGTTTCATATATATTTCTATAAATAAATATTTAAAGGGTGCGATTTTAGAAAAAAAAAATGCAAAATAATTTTTAAAGTAAAGTAAAGTAATCATGTAGAAAAACGTTTATGCAAAGAGACTTTGAAATGGCATTTAAAAATATGTCTGTATACACGCGAACTAGTCCCTCATTTTCTGAGATATCCTTCTGAAATATTGCACCAGTTCTTTTCTCCACAAGAAGTTGTTTATTTGTCAGAACCGCCGATATCGGACAACTATAGCTAATAGCTGCCATACAAACTGAACGATCAAAACCATGTCATTCTCTGAAAATCTTTTTTATTTAAGGAGATATGTTCACGAAATTTGGCCAAAATTGTTGTTTAAGGCAACTGCACAATTATGGAAGAAATTGTTCAGATCGGACTACTATAGCATATAGCTGCCATACAAACTGATCGTTAAAAATTAAGTTCTTGTTTAGAAAACTTTTGCATTTGACAATATATTTTCACGAAATTTGGTAGAGATTATTGTCCAAGACAACGCCATAATATCTGAAGAAATTTTTTAGATCGTACAAACAGAAAGATTAAAAACTATATTCTGATATTTGCTTCTCTGTGTCGCCTATGAATTCAGTAGCTTAATTTTTGGCTCACTTTAATGGACCTTAAGATCAAAATTTATTCATACTCTAAGTGCCATGAAATATTGCAATTTTATCAGTTTTCCTTTTTTAAATTTAAATTTGAAATAAATATCTAAAACCTCCAAAAAATACACCCTTTATATGCAAACATCACCACACACACTTTTCAATTAATTTCCAATTATATTTTGACATTGCTTGCGACTAACGCACAGTCTTCATTGCTGCAATAATTGCAGCATTAAATTGGCTTAAAGTGGCGGAGGCACGCACACCAGCGAGCAAGCAGCAGAGCGAACATTCGTAAGCGCTGCGCTCACTCTCCGAGCAATGACACTGGCGGCAAGGACACATACCATTATATGGCATGTGAACACTGTGGCTGCAGAGGGTATGGTGGTAAGGATACAGCAGACGAAGCAGACGAAAAATGATCAAAAATCAGCAAAAAGCAAATAAGGACGAAAAGAAAAGGAAAAAAGTCAAACAACAACAAAATTTGTCTACTAATGGTTGACATATAAAGCGCGTAAAATTTATGGCGTACATCGAAAAGCGAAATAATGACGCCGGCTGGCAGCAGAAATATAAAAAATATGTAAGAAAGGCTAAGTTCGGTTCAAATTGAACATTGTAGACGCTCGCAATTTCCAAATATCAAGCCGGAAGCGTGATTTCAGCTTTATATTAAGAACAACTCGTTGCGAAACAATTCAATATTCATTTTTCGACAGATGAAGTAGAGGCACTTTTTTCAACAGATCACCCGTGAGTCGGGTCAAGCTGTCATGTTGCTTTTGTTCAGTATTGTTTGGTATTTCATCATGAACAACGTTTATAAATCGTTCAACTACTGAGCCACTGTTCCCAACAACATTATCCATCAGAATTCATTATTGGATAATATGCGACCGAATAGACTACGTACAGCACGCAGTGAAGAAAATAAAGCAGCTGTAGCTGAGAGTGTACACGAAGACCGTAGAGAGTCGATTCGGCATCGTTCGCAGTAACTCTGAGTGACGTATAGAACGATTTCGCGCATTTTACGTCGAGTTCTTAAATTGAAAGCGTACAAAGTACAGCTTGTAAAAGAACTGAAGCCCTGAAGCCGCTCGACCTTCTTAACCAACCTCGCTTTGCTCGACGGGCTCTTGAAAGGTGCTAAGAAGATCCGACGTTTTCGACCCAAATTTTGTTCAGCGATGAGACCCATGAAAGGCTCGATGGGCCTTTTTGACCAAAGAGCAGCCTGCAGATATTCAAGACCAACCATTTCATTCAGAAAACTTACGGTTTGGTGTGGTTTGTGGGCCGGTGGAATCATCGGTCCATATTTCTTCATAAATTATGCCGGTAAGATCCAAACCATTAATGGCGACCGTTATCGCGCCATGATAACCGACGATTTCATGCCTGAAACTGAAGCTCGTGATCTTGGGGACATTTGGTTTCAACAAGAAGATGCCACTTCCCATACATCGCATCGATCAATTGATTTATTGAGAGTACACTTCGGTTAGCAGATAATTTTTTTTTTGGCCGGTTGATTGCCCACCAAGATCGTGTGATATCACACCCTTAGACTTTTTCCTGTGAGGATATGTACAGTCTAAAGGGGACAATCTCGCTTCGATTCAGGGCTTAATGCTCGAAATGCTCGAACGAGTCGTCAAAAATTGCACTCAGCGGACTCTGGAGACGTGGCCGCGGCTAACGTTTGAAAGAGATAATCTTTAAAAACTAAATGCTAAATAATGTTCTTTTGAATTGTAATAACCATCCCCCCTTAAACTTGAATATTCTGAGATTTTGCTTTAAAGAGTTGGGAACCTCTAAATGGATTAACCTTTATAAGTCTATATCTATCTTTTTAGTATTTCAAACAACCGTTAAGTGAACAAAACCACTATACTCTGCAGCAACTTGTTGCGAGAGTATAAAAAATAAATTTGTAAAGGGACGTAATGAGCAAAGTAATTGCAGTTTTTTGTTGTTGTAGCAATGTTTGACGACTGCACGACGCGAGCAAATTAATGCCGAGTGCAAATAAACTTTAAATGTATTTCCGCTTGACATATTTTCCATTTAGCATTTACTGTTATTAAGTGTAAGGGCGTTGAGTTGGGTCAAATTAAAAATCACAAAAATAACAACTACAAAATTCCAACAAATAAATCACAAACTGCAGTAATTTGAGTGGCAAGTTGCATAAATGCATGCATGCAACATAGGAAATCAGGAAAGCAGGAAAAAGGCGATTAAATTAGTAAGGAGTTGCATGTAGAACCGCAACAAAAGCAAAAAAAAAAAAAACTATAAAAATAAAAACAAACACATGCGCGCTATAATTGCGTTTGTTTGTGCAGCAGGAGCAAGTAAAGCGCAACGAAGCAAGGCGTTTGCATACACACACAGGCATGCAAGCATGGAGAATGTATGTAGACTGTACGTAAAGTAAACACATGCGGGCGTTGTTAAAGCGTGCGCGCATATAACAACAAAAAATACAACCAAACGACCTTGCAACAATGTGCTCGTAAATAGTGCGCTTACCTCCAAAAAAAATGCCGCCAACAACATTTAATACTTCCAGCATTGCTCTGCAGACTGAAAGCAAAATGCTGTAAGGAAGAACCAAATTAAAATGTTTTTCTGCGGTGTTGTGGATGCTGGTGGTGTTGCTGCAGGTGACTGACGTCCCAGCAGGCGATCAAACAAGTTGGTTTAAGTAAATTACATAATAAAAGTCTGTGATTTTTGCTAACCGAGTAGCAAAAGAGCAACAACTCATGTACAATTTGCCTGAAGGCATTGCATAATGCTGGTGAGTAACCGCTCAGCGCCTAAACATATGCTTCGTTTTGTTAGTTGGTGTTACTAACTCATTATATTTCAGCCCGTTTGACGAGAAAAAACACATTTTCACATAATTTAATAGAAACCTTTAATATCGCCTTCAAAATAAGTTCCTGAGCCAATAGACATATGGAGATCAAGCATCACACGAACATAAAAAAAATTTTAATTTAAAAATTTTTAATAAAATTTTTTTTTTTAATTTTTATTTAAATTTTTTTTAATAGATTTGGTTCGCTTGACCACTCCAGGTCCTCTTTTGGCTGCGTTTGAAAATTCATTATTATCACCAATACGATATGAGCGTCGGCAAAGCTACCCCAGCATATTCAACGGTTAAGTACCAAACCGCCTAGACATACGCCCGCAGAATGGGACTGACAGATGGAGAAGACTGTAGGAAATGTCTAGAGCAAGACACCAGGGAATTAATAGAGCATCACTTTTGCACTTGTCCCGCATTGGAAAGAGCACGCTGTAAGCATCTGGAGTCCCCACGGTATGATACACTGGAGGAGGTGTTGATAGGCCACAGAGTCTCTTAAAATCAGCGTCAAGCGTTGGCATCTCCATTTACCTAGCAACTGAACACCATCTGGTATCGCAAATGAGTGGCTCATTGGTCTACCAGATTAACCTAACCTAAGTACCAAATAGCTTGCTGAATTTAGTCATATTCACTGTATGAAAATTTATGTACTTCACTCAGTATTGTCACAAGATTTATAGCAATGAATGAAATATATGTACATACATTATTATAACCTTGAATCCAATCGATCATACGCTGGATAATTGATGCCTGAAAAGTTGTCCAAGCGGCCGAAAACAAAAAAGTCAATCGAGAAGATCAGTATTTTGTGGTTCTCACATGAATTTATTTTCAGCGACTACTTTGAAAAACTAATATTATTATTCGTTAACGGACTGATTGGAAGTCGGTCTAAATCAATAATGTCTAGATTGATCTTTTACCAGGACAACGCCCTGACTTATTTAGATTTTGAAACTTTATTCGCCAGAATTTGCTCCCCTCCACTACGGCCTTTTCTTAGACTTCTTAGACTCAAATAGTTAATTGCTATTTTGAAGTCCCCAATGTTTTCTACTATCAAACCGGTATCGAAGTGTTAAAGGATTGTTAAATTATCCCAATGAATAACTCTAGATGCAGATTATTTAGAAAAATAAAGGTTTATTAAAAAAAAGTTATTTTATTGTAAGGTCTGCTCAGACTATCAAGTTTGTCTGCATTTATATAGCGATTGAAAAGTTCAAAGTTTTTCCTTCGAAGCGAACGGAGTTACTTTTTATTTAGCTCTCAGTTTTTAACAAATCGTCACCAATAATGAAGACCCTAACTTAGGCTACAACTATCAATATCCGAATAAATATTGATTGATTGACATCAAATATACAGAAACCCTCTACTAATGGCAAAAAACGAGGACAGCCAATTTTCACAAGCTGCTTTTGAAGATAATTTTTCATGAACTAAATCACTCGCCAAATATTGAAGTGGTAGTAATCGCTTGTTCTAATCAAGCTCAAGCTCAGACCATGTTCTGATGGAGCACAGTTGCTTTCTAACAGGCCAAAGTTTTCCCACTTCTGAGTGGCTGCTTCATTCGGACTATCCAAGAGTTGATAGTACAGATCCGAATTAAGAGTTTGGTCGTAGGTCGTAGGGGCTTATATATAGTTAGTAGGTTCCCTGCCAATACAACCAAACATTTTATAAATCTCTCCTGACCGTCGATCATGATGTTTTGGTGTATCGAAAACAGGAAGTCTTTGGTAACTTACATGCAGAAAATAGCTTCTTTAGCAGTCTTCAAACGAATAAAGTGAAAATTCTTGCAACTTTCTGTACTGGGTTATCTGCGTCACCAAAGATTCGTGTGCACAGCATGTTTGTATGTGAGGTAGGTTGAAAGCGGGTGGCAAATAGGCGTCGAATGCTTTGTGGTTGCTGCGTGATAAAGCCGGCTCACCAACGTCAGTGGTTAAAGACAACTTGATGGGTCTACTAAATTGAGATCGAGATAATGAGTGTGTTTGGACTTTTAATGACTTTCCAAAGAATTTAATAATCAGCGTTGTTTTCCCTTCGCTGCTTACTTTGTGCTAGCGCATTTTCGCCTGTGTAACGAGTCCAACGCGCACACGTGTCATAATGTTTACATACCGTTGGGCGATGAGAGGCAGGTGCTGCCATAAGCATAAGCACGAGAAATGAATGAAGGAATTTGCTGTTATTACAGTGTATAAGAAAAAAATGAAGAAAACAACAAGAAACACAATGCAAATAAACTAAGAAGAAGTGTGTAAGGAATTTACAAAAGGCGACGTAAGACTGCAGAAAATAGTTACTGCTGCTACAAAGTAATAACGAGACAACGACGAAAAGTAGTAAACACAATATAGCAACAACAAAAAAGGACAAAATAACTAACAACAATTACAACAATATTAAGACTTAAAGTTCGAGCAGCTTTAGGAAAAGCGCAAGCAGCTCGATAGCAAAAAGCAAAATAGCTACAAAAATAAAAGCAAAACTATATCAAAAGTTGCAGAGTGCGTAAGCCTTTTGCTCTCTGCCGCCCACAACGGTACTTGCGATGAGGAATTAATTAAAGTTAACGTTATTGTCGCGCAATCAACGAATGTTTACTTACGTTGATAGCGCCCACGCATACACTCACATACACATAAACACGCCAAACAACACTAGCAACAACAAGAAGAGCAAGAATAGGAAAAGAACTATCTGCGCGTAACTGCAAAATAGCAACTATAATAAAAATTCCGACTGTAAAATAGCATTTTCACACCCTTAAGTTGAATTTATGTGCGCGTTTGTGACATAAAAAGGCACAACAACAATAAAAAAGAACAGCATAACTATAGCAAAGACATTATATAAGTTGAGAACGCGGTTGAGAATGCAATGAAGAACATAAATTAAGATTACAAGTAAGGTGTACAGTGGGTCAAGTTCAAAAATGTTGATAAGACAACGAAAGAAAGACGGCATTAAGACTGCAAAGAGTATATATTAAGGAAAAAAATAAAAAAAAAACAAGAAAAAACCTTGACTACGGTTGCACTGAAGCTATAATACCCTACACAAATACAAAATATTCCTTAAAAGAAGATGATTTTGTATGGCAGCTTTGTATATGCTTTAGTGACTTGATTTCAACAATCTCTTTGAAGATTGAACCGCTGCTTTAGACAATAATCCATACCAAGTTTGGTAAAGCTGTCTCGTTAAATGCCGAATATCTCGAGATATATTAATGATAGCGATTTGGACCTCAGACTTTTTTTATAGCAAATAAATTTTAATATAACTTTGTCATTGACATTTTTTCAATAGCTCTTGTCATTTACGAGATATATACAAAAAAATGCGAATTTCGAGCAAAAATCAGGTTTAACGCCCTGTACTACCTCGCCGGTGTGAGTATCGACTTTGTCGCAATGGGCACTTTTGTAGAGTGTTCAGTTCGGAGGAATATGTGTTAAAGTCAAAGCGATGCCATAAAATGCCTCTGAGCTATAGAAATTTAAAGATAAAAAATCACGATTGTCGTGTATTTTCAATGGAAAATTTTTACATGCCTTGATTCAGTCCTGAATGTTAATATTAAGGGCTTAAATTTTCAGGTTCATTTTAGGGTATTTCCAAGTAAATTTCATGATGGGACTGAAAAAATAAATAGTTCAAAAACAAAAAACACCCTAATATATATATATATTTTTTAAAGGATCCGCGACGTTTTCTTTTGGGTCTTACAAACAAAGGCAAACTTATTATACCCTGTTCAGGGTATAAAAACCCCTATTTTGGAAAAACGCTTTCAAAAATAAATGACGCAACGTGAATAGCCAACGCGGTGTCGGGTTTGGGGCTCGATATGTCGTAAACCAACTTGCTTCCAATCACAACCTTTATACACATGAACCATCTTATAATTAAAATTTTATTAAGGGAAGACAGTATTCATGGGGCTGTTGCACTAATCCTTGGCTATAACCCATTTTCTCTATATATTCATCTGTTCAAAGAAAAAATAGATATATGAGACATTTTCTATCGAATGTGAAGAGTCTTCAACCATGGAGTTTAACATATGCGGTAGTCGATATGCATATAATATTTCTAGAGACATATTCAGTACTCTCGGATAACTTTGAAGAAACTTTCCAAGAAAGACCAGTATTTTTGTACGATTTTTATTAGATAATGTTGCTACACCATCTTAAAATTAAAATTATTCTTTGTTGTAGCACTATAAACCGAGCTCCTTTCCTTTTAGTTAAGACAGTTTTGTTTGAAAATGAAGCCGATATTACCGATATTGGTTTTTTTTTAATGAAAAGTGAAGGTTATGGTGCTTGAAAATCATCAGATAAGTGTTAGAGAGATGGCAAGAGAGCTCGACATCTGTCGCGAGGTCGCTCGAATGATTTTTTTGATATTTGGGAAGAAACGCTACGAAACGATAGCTGCTGATTTTTTTTTTCAAAAAGAGTACCGTAAACAGGGTCTATTGACATGCTTGATCGTGCGTATGAATGTTATAATACATTAGTACTTCGAGAGATCTTGGGCAAACTTAGTGGTACAATGTACATAATGTAATATACATAGTGAACGAATCATTTGTCTCTGAGTAATCGCTAAGCAAGTTTGAAAGCTACACTTTTGAAAGAAAAGCGTTAAACGATGAAAGATGAGAGTTATTTGCACTGGCTGGCTACACTTTACAAAGTTGTAACGCAAAAGCTAAAATTTTAATATATTATTTTTAAAGTACAATTTATTACAAAAGTCGATTTATTTTTTCAATTTCACTGTAATTGTACCTCTTAAACGAATAAGCAATCTTTTGTTCACTAATGAGTACAGAAAATTTACACTTTTGTATCGTTTCTTGAGACTGATCAGCATAAGCAATAAAATCTTCAACCTCCCAGCTCTTGTTAGAAATGAATTTGGTCTACTTTAAGCCAATATAATATAAAAAAGAAAAAAAAATGTTTATAAACTGTTTTATGTTCTCAAACCATTCACACTTCGGTGCGGTGCTAGCAAAATTATGGGTCAATTAAATTAAACGACCGTTATAAAGCAGTTACAAATTTCGCACACCTTCTAAATAGCTTGCACTCCGACAGTGACAACCAGATTAGGTCATTGCTCAAGTAATGAAGCCAAACGGCGACCCTCATCACCACGGAGCGGAGTCAATAAGTCAACCGCATTTCGGCGGCAATGACGGCAACGTAGCACACGAATTTTTCGGGCAATCAAGCGCTCCACCATTATCAGTGTACGCGTGCTACGAGAAAACAAAAGCGAAAAACAAAAGTTCTGCAAAAAGAACCCGCGCGTTGTAGCCATAAAATTCACTTGAGCGCGTTTTGCGAGTTTCGGTTGAGTCAGCGAGTAAGCGCGTGGGAGTAACAACAGTTACTATGTAGTTGCTTGTAGCGAAATGATAGTAAAATCGAATAGACACTAAATGTCGAAGTGCTGATGAACACCGGCACACTCCGACACCCAGTCAACCGTACGCAGAGTGAGGACGCCACATGCAGCCAGGCAAGTTGACGCAATTTTCAGTTCAGTTAGCTGCAGCAGTGTTGTTGCCAATGATAAGCACTGTGTGGCCATCGCCTCGGCGCCACACCGCAACATTTAGTTTCGAAAGCACATTAGCGTACAACAAAAACAAAAACATTGTTAAACAAGCTAAGTACTAAGTTTGAAGTAAACATTAAATGAGATACAAAACCCCCAACTGGTCGGCTATTAAAAAGTTCGAATGTCTCTGTGTGTGCCGGTGTGTGTATGTGTGTCACAGCAGGGCAAAAAGCTGAGTCAAGTCGGACCCACGCCCGTGTACTAAGTAGTGTGGCTTACCCAGTTTTTGGGGTTGTATGACAATGTTATTGCGGCTACCACTGGCATGCCTAACTGCCAGCCAGCCCGGCCGTCAGCCAGCCAGCAAGCAGATAACACGAACCACATTTTCGCCAACGACGACAAAGTTTTCTCTTGTCATTCTGCTCGCCGTCACAGCTGTTTGTTATTAATGTTGGAATTTCATTGTAGTTGTTTTTGTTTTTAATACATATTACTTAGCGTGTTGTTTGCGAAGCAAGGCAAAACTTAGCATAGTAAAATATCCTGTAAAACGGGGCAATTAGGCGGAGGGATGTTTAAGAAATGTTAGCAGGGTCCATGGTTAAGTGAGTTAGTTTGAAGAATTTAAGCCAATTCATCACTGTAATGTGCAGCTCATAATGTTTCTCCCTGGTAGTTAGTTACTGTTGATATTTTAAATATTTGGCATTCAGAACTTTATCCTAACTTTTGCTGTTTAGTTCTTCAACGAATTTCGCCAGTTTAATATTTGAGAGGTTCATTTGTGGAGTATAAGATTTGTATTATTTTATCGATATATACACAAGGCGATCTGATAAGTACTTAGCCTCACCGCTCGAAGACGCTACTATCGCAAGAGATTTGCTTTCGTCTAGCATATTCTCGTGGCTATTGCCGAAATTTCAGCCGAATTTTGAAACATGAAAAAACAGCAACATCGGTCGATTTGAACGTCTCATTTGAGCCCTATAGTCTTCTGTAAGGACCGCCACCAATAAAAATTAGTTTGGCGAACTTCATCGGTTTCTGATGAGATACGCTCAAGTCTCTTGAAAACGACTAAGACGGAGTGTAACATGACCACAGTACACGATCTCAAATAGCAGACGACTAAAGATGTGGAATAAAGATGAAGCAATAGGCAACTCAAAAGACCGCGTGGATCATTTGAGACCACTCCTTAGCAGTTTGTGACTCTGTTTGTAATCTTAAAGAGTTTCTGGTTCATTTGACACCGGTGACAAAGAAGCAGTTGAAACAGGAAACTTCAGTCGACGAATCTGCTGCGAAGAAGACTATCCTATCGAATAGAAAGATGATAAGCACCGTTTTTTCGGATTCACAAAGTGTGCTCTAATTGAAGAGGGACACAACTGTCACAAGGTTCTGCTATACCGACACTCTACTATATAAATCAAAGGCCAAGGAACAATCGAAATAGTAGACTTCAGCCGCCGGAGAAAACGTTCCTATCGACTGAAAAGGTAATTGGCACCATTTTCTTGTATTCAGAAGGTGTGATCAAACCAACTACTTAGAGTAAAGTAAAACGATCGAACTCTATTAGATCAATATATTGAAACATTGAGACATTGATACAAAGCAAAGACCAAGAAACAGTTGAAGTAGTGGACTTCAGTAAGCGGAGAAGACTGTCCTATCGGCTGGAATGATGGTGGGTACCGGTTGTTGCTTGCATTCGGTGCGATCCACATCAACCACTTGAACAAGATCAAAACGGTCACAGGGCTCTACTATATCGAATTATTGGACTTATTCAACGTCGAGTTGTCCAAGCCATATTGAGAAGAAAAAAGTGGTATTTTACCACGGCTCACGTCTCTTCCGTCCGCAATGGTTCATTCAACGTATTCTTTATATTTGGTTCCGTTTGATTTCTTTATGTTTCAGAAGTTGAAAAAAATACTCGACAGACAGAAACATGAGTCGGATGAAGAAGTCATTGCTATTTCGTAGACCTGTTTCGACGACTTCCAGTGAAAGTATTTTTCAGACAGCTTAAAGAAATTAAGGCATTGCTGTGCCAAGTGTATTGAAGTGAAAGTAAATTACTTTGAGAAGCAATTCGCCAAAATTTTCCTTTTGTAGGTTAATTATTTTCGGACCGCCCACGTATCTATTAAATTTTTTTTTTTATTCTTGCGATTTTAGATTTGGGAGTTGAATATTGAGGTCATGAACTAACGCTTAATTGCGTCTAAATTTAGGCTAAGTGCTGTAACGGTATGCAGTACTTAATAAACATTTTTAAATATTTAAAAACTTATCATTAATTTCTTTTTTTTTTCATTGTATGAAAAATTACATTTGCTTCTGCAGAGTTTTCTCACACTTTTCCAACTTGCCGCACAAAACCACAATCTGCCGCTTAAACACAATTTATTTTATTTTATGTTTTTTTTTAGCATTTTTTCAGGTTAATTTATGTTTGTGAAATTGAGGGCAAAAGAACAATTGAAATCAGTGGAGAATTAAATGCGATAAGATAACATTTAACGACCGCAAAAAAGGTAGGCAAGTCTACATCTGTCTGTAGTGCCATGCAACAAATATGTGGGTGCGAATATTATATAAATACAACACAATAAATATTTATGCGCAGACAAAAAGCTATAAAATGAAATTAAACGCAAGCCAAAATGCGACTAAATAAATAAATAAAAAATTGCAAACGAACACTCGCACAAAAAAGGTAGACTATAAAGAATGCTGGCAACGTCAATACAGGAAAAAACTAGTCAAATGCCATAAATTACAAATCGAGCGACGAAGGAAGGCCGTTTAATTTCATTTTCCATCTATTTTTTTGTTGGCATGTCTTTGTTGTTGTTACCGTTTTCTCTTTTTTTGTTGTTATTTTTACAATCAATGTAGCTATTGCTCAATGACTGATGGCATTGACTGCTGATTGAGCGCAAAAATTGAAGATGGTATGAGAGGCAGCAATTAGTAAGCCGCTTGACGAGGGTCCTTGCGCAGCGTTGCAGCGCAAAAGCGGCTTATTAGAAATTATTTATGAGCGGCAAACATTATTTTTTCACTTGCTTTTCACCTGCAATAGAAGCTGAATTAAAAAACGTTTAAAGATTACCTTGTGATTAACCACTTAAAGCAGTATAAGTACATTTAAGGCAACCCACACACAGACGCGCCAAGGGTCTCGTGCTTCTAGTGGGCAGCAAACGCTCGCTTATATATAAAAAAAAGCTGAGATGTCTGTGTGAAGGACCTTCAGCGCACTTTGCTTTTATATGTGTATGTGTGCACAAATGATTGCATAGCTTCAGGCGCGTTGGCGTTTTGAGAGCGCTAGAGTACTAGGGCATAGGTGTTGCGGCGCCTGTTAAGTATGTTGTTGTTGTCTTTATGAATTTAAGAATTTATTTTGTTTGCTATGCACACACATATTTCTATATGTGTAACGCCAACGACGTTGTTTTTGTTGTTATTATTATTATTTTTTTAATTTTTTTTTGTTATACTCTGAAAGAAACGGCGGAGACCATATGAAGTAATATTATAAATTATGAGTGGGGCAGCTTGAGTCGATTTAGTCTTGCTCGTCTGCCTGCCCATCTGTATGTTGGCGAATTAGTCGCTCAGTTTAAGAGATATCGATCTGGAACTTTGCGTCGTTTTCTCACTACGAGTCTGCTTATTTGTTAGAACTGCCGATATTGGATCACTCTAGCATATAGCTCGCATAAAAACTGATTGATCAAAATCAAGTCTTTGTATGGAAAACTTTTTTATTGGACAAGACAGCTTCCCGAAATTAGTAGTATACTTTGTGAAGACATAGAAAAGAAGAACTCCTGTGTTCGAACTTATTAGTAAAACGCTTAGAAGTCAAAAAAATTTACACCGGCGTTTAATTTCCACTCCCGCCAGTTTGGAAGGATGTCTAAGGATTGTTTCCACCTCATCTTCGTCCATACAGCTCCTGCAGATGGCGTCTGGTAAGATCCCCAGGTTTACAGCAATATCGCCAATAGCGCAATTGGCTGTTAAAAGCCTCACAACTAGGGAAAGACCAGCCTTACTGAGGGCAAAGAGATGGAGGCCCAACGCTGACCAAGCTCCCGCGAAGCGCAGCTACCTCGCAGTAGAACACAATAAGATACGTCAGCACAGACCCGTTCCCATTTTACGGATAAAGGTTCTAAGATGTCTTTTCTTGCTAGCTCATCTGCTTTACAATTTCTTGCGATGCCGCTGTGGCATGGCACCCAAACCAGTCTTATCGCAAAGACACTCGATGCTATTGATAGCAAGGTTAGGCATTCTTGACCAACCCTGAACGCATTGTTAATGAGTTCAAGGCTAGTATCGCCGCTCTACTATCCGAGTGAATGGTCACTTCTCTGAAAGAAGCTACACTCCGGAGCAAAAAATTTATGGTCCTGCTACCTTAATGGCTGCAATCTTGGCTTGGGAAACACCGCAACAGTCAGGAAGTCTGAAGCTGGAGTTGATAGAGAGCTCTTGATAATAAACCCCTCCACCAACCTTCCTCCAAGCTTTGGCGCATCTGTATAGAAGCTCACTTCACCTCTGCTACAACGGTTTCTTCCCACCCACAGCTCCCTTGCCGGTGTATGGGCTGAGAAGGTGCCGCCAGAGTTCGGTTTGATGACTCCATGATCCAAGTGATCCAATATGAAGTCAAAGTGTGTGAGGATTTCTGAATGCCCAGACACGTGTGCTCTTAGGAACCCAGATTCCCTAAGTCTGATAGCAACTTTCGCAGCCACACACCCTCTACGGGCACTCTGTGCTAGATGGCGTTAAAATGGCTATATCAAATAGCTTTCATACAAACTAAAAGATCAAGTTCTTGCATGAAAACCTTTTCAGTTGAGAAGGGTATTTCAGCTTCGGTGCAACCGAAGTTAATTTTTTTTATGATTTTATAATATTTATTTTTTGTTTTCATGTAATTTTTTTAATTTTATTATTTATTTTTATATAACACTACACTGCTTTGTGTTAATTTTATCTAAAATATTTTATATCTATACATATATGTACATACACATTTATTATAAATATATACATACTTATATCACAACGCAATTCACTGCTTTATTTACATTTCTCTTTACTGTTTCTACTTTTTTTTCATAATTTTTCCGTTATTATTTCTTTGTTTGCTTAATTGAAAACAAATTTACTCGACAACGAGTGGATGAGCAACTTAATTACAACAACAAAGTAAATATGTACATACGGACATGAGCAGTAAAATAAAGTGACAAAAGGAAATGTGCTTAAAGGATGTATTTTATGTTCGAGTGACAACAGGATATGCGGCAAACAGACTATAACGGTACTTAAGTGCGTTATGTACACATATATTCTTATATATGTATATGCATACACAACAACATATGTATGATTGTGTATGTATGTACATATGTATATGCTATTTAAGTTGCTGTCGTCCACCAGAAGTGGCGAATGTAAGTAAAAAGCGTAAGACACAATAACCAAGTAATAAAAAATATTACAAATACTCGTGTTGACGTGTTGAAAAATTGAAAAAGTGCAAAAGCAAATAATAAATAACAAACAACAGACGTCACAGCAATATTGGAGCGGAAAAGTTAGCCACATAAGTTGCAGAGGTGACCAGATGAAAGGGAATTTCAGATTACCACTCTAATGCAAAGGGGAATTCGGTCGGCTATGATATATGTAACTACATAGTCAGATACATATTAATGCACTTTAAGAACACAAAAGAACTTTTATTAAATATGTATTACTCGGAAAAAAGGCACTTGAAGGTTTGATAACGAATGAAGTCATATTTTAGCATTTCTTTTAAAATTGCTGAGAGGAAAACAAGAAGAGCATTAGTTTTGTTTGCACCAAAACTAATACCTTTCACAGGGGCCTTTCTTGTAGCATTAAAATTTTATATAGAGTATAGTTGTATATTGATTCTGATCGGTCAGTTTGTATGGCAGCTATATACTATAGTGGTCCAATCTGCACAATTTTAACAGAGATTATAACGTTGGCTCGGACCATCATTTATGCCAAATTTTATGAAGATGTATTGTAAAGTGAAATAGTTTTCTATACAAGGACATAATTTTGATCGGTCAGTTTGTATGGCAACTAAGTAGATGCTGTAGTGATTCAATCTAAATAATTTGTTCGGAGATTATAGTATTAAGTTGGATAATAATATATGCCAGATTTTGTGCAGATATCTTATCAAATAAAAAAGTTTTACTTACAAGGACATGTTTTTGATCGGCTTCTTAGGGACAAAGGAACGTGTGCAAAATTTCGTATCCATGTCTCAAAAACTAAGGGACTGCTTCGCGTACATACAAACAGACCGGTAGGTAAATCGAGTCATCTCGTTATGCTGATTATATATAGAATTTATAGGACTTTCTCCCTTTTTATAGGGTCTCCAACGTTTCCATTTGTATGTTACAAATTTGTTGGCAAACTTAATATTCCTTGTTTAGGGTATAATTACAGCTTTTTCTTTAGTGGAAACTTTTAATCCAATTAAACTGAAGAGAATACTATTATATTGTCTTTAATGGAGATAGTACATTTTAACTCCCACAATAGTTGGGTCTACATAACCGGATCAGAAGCGGATTTTTATTTGACAGAGGACTATTAACTCGACAGCCTTTCTTAAAAATATTTGGCTGTGGATTCGGTAGAAGAAAAAGAAAAAATAAATTCAAAAGTTGTATTGTATTTTCTAACTTGTAACTATTTCAAACCTTAATCGGTCGAACAAGTCGTCATCACTTAATTGAGAAATAGAATATCTCTATTGATATGCATTATTGCCCTCACACTATAATGCTTTGATATCTTTATTGAATCCTGGGTGTTAGACTACGCGCAAATTTTGGACTATTCATCATTTTTCGCACTCTAAAATACTTTACCATGGCCTTCTTCTCTCCTTACCTTCACTAAATAAAGTGACGCCATCAACACTTAATTCAGTGATGAAGACGGTAAACGCCAAAAATTTGGTAGACCATTAACATACAACACTTTATTCAGCTATCAATCAATCAAACTGAATAAGTGCTGAGAGTGAAAATTACTGAAAAGTCTAGTATGGAGTAGCTGTCTTTGATTTCTCCAACCTCAGCGAGTGGCGAATCGAATAAAAAAAACTTGATTAAAGCAAATAACTGTCCGTTGATTTAAAATTACGTGTGTCAAATTTAATATATTTCAGCACAGTTGAGAAAGTTTTGCTTACATAAGTCTATAGAAAATTAAGCAAAAACGGTTTGCCGAACAATTTTGACTTTGATATATCAGAAATATTGCGTTCAATCCCTACATGTGGCTACTACTTGCACATGTCGAAGAAATGAGATCATGACTCAATGAAAAGGATACAGAATTCTGACAAAATCAAATTATGAAACAAGCGACAGTTGACTGATATGTTCGTCAGAAACCCATATATGAATTCATTAAAAAAAATTATATCTTTCCACTTTTTCAGCAATTTCCAGCTTTCAAGTCTTTCTAGTAAATTTCACTTATATTAAAACCACATCTCTTGGCACTCAACGCTTCCTTTGATTCTATCATCACGGTAACGCTCTTTGTATGAACACTGTCACCACACTAATGCCACTTCTCATTTTCCATGCCAACATGGTATAATTAAGTTATTAAAGTAAAGTGCCGAAAGTGTTGGAAATGTTGTATAACTGTCACATTAACTCCTATATAATTAATTTGGTTATTTTGCGAAAATTGTGTAGAAAGTGATAACACAGCGCTGAAAATGAGACAAAATCGAATTTCATGCACAAATCTCCGGGGGTTGGCTAATGAGTTTTGCATGCCAAAGCACAGCTGTTTGCGAATTTATATGAAAGAGTGTACGTATGTATGTGTGTATGTATATATAAACAAGGAAAAATGTTAGATTCGGCTGCTACGAAGTTTAAACACCCTCCACAACTAACACTCAAAGTACGGTGGACCCACAGACTGATAGCTGACATCCATTCGTGGATAGAGAGACACCATGGGGACCTGGATTTCCACCTAACCCAAATACTAAGTGGACATGGTTGCTTTAGAAGCTACCTGTACAGATTCTAGCATGACCTTAGTTCGAATTCTTCGACGTGCTCAGAGTGCTTTGAAGACTCTAAATATATATACTCATGTGTCAGAACACTATGAACTGGAAAGCTGTCAGCGAAGTGCCTCAATTATTACAAAACTGAGACATATAGAGCAGATTAGGCGTCCGTTAGTCCACGCCATAGAGAAGACTTAAATGTCCTACAAAGTAATACTTAATCAGAAGGCTTCGTGGAAGAGTCTGGAGTTAGGAGTAGATTAGGTTTAGCAGATTGGAGTTCCGCACTCCGGCTTTTAGGATTTTGCCTACTTAAAGAAAGAAAATTCGTGAAGATTTCTCGTCTAAACATTTTATTTACAGATTGTAGCGTTATTCAAGACAATAATCCCTGCAAAATTTCGTGAAAATATCTTGTCGAACACGTTTGAACGTCCAGTTTGTATGACAGCTATATGCTATAGTGGTCTGATCTAAACAATATCTCTGAAAATGTGAGCATTTCCTTGAGAAAATAGATATTTCGTCAATTGCAAATTTAAATCCTTACAAAAACTTGATTTTGAACGATAAGTTTGTATGGCAGCTATATACCCTAGGGATCCAATATACTTTATAAGATCTCCGACCCATTAGGGTGTAACAAATTTCGTGGCAAATTTGCTAGATCCTGTTCAGGGTATAAATATAAAATACACATAATATGGTCACCTCAAGCAGCTTGCATGTTGCAGACACGAATGATCGCATGATGCTGTGTGTGGGCAGGCGTTGACAGCACATCAAAGTAGCAAGAATCTGCCACTGCACTTATGTATATACATATGTATGTATGTATGTATGTATATTAATAAATGCTTCAAGCACAGCTGCAGCTTGAAACAGCAGTGACACCTTCGCCAGAAGGCTTGATTATATACATTACGGCAACGAAGACCGAAGCGGACCGAAGAAGAAAGGTCAAAAGGAGCAACGCAGCACAGAAGGACGCATATGCCAGCGACACATGAATGCGTGTGCGTGTGTGTGTGTGTGACATACCGAGATTGTGCAAGTGATAACTATTGTCATTGTTGACTTTGGTGTTGGATAACGGTAGGTTAGGAAGTATGTGTAAATAAAGAGCAGGCATGTGCACATAATTTGTGGGGATTGGTGTGTGTGTGCGTGTGCGAGGAGGGGTCAAGTGCGAAAGTGCAGTCTCAAGTGACGTGCGCGGTGAGTGAATTACACAAGAAGAAAGGCAAATACACACACTCACACATAACTGAAACGTATAGACACAAATGCATGTGGCGTGCTTTTGAGCGTGTGTTTGTGTGCCTACGTAAGTGTATGTAATTTTGAGCATGTTAGTGCATAACCTATAACTATTTGTAAGGCATTTAAGTCAAACCACGACAGTCAGCTGCTTAGGTTAGTTACTTACTTGCTCGGTTATGAACAAGTATGTGTGTGTGAGTGCCGCATTGCGTTTGTGGCAAGACGACGAGTTGCCTATATCCACTTGTAGTTCAGAACTAATACACGAAGGATATCACAGTACCATGTATCGCTTGATTTTCACAAAACAACAAGCAAAGTATGTGATTTTTGCAAAAAAAAAAAACAATATTGAGGAATTGCGGTTGGCGCGGGGTAATGGCGAAAAACTGCAACGCACAGCAGTAATTCCAAGGGCATTGTGAAAGACGCACGGCGGACGGACGGTCGACAATGACATGAGTGGTTGGAAGTGTTTGCTGATGTGGCTCAAATGCTACGCACACTCACACGCGAGCGTCGCACATTCACACACATACTTAGATGCATACATACATACATCTATACATTCAAGCTCCGTTCCTCGCTGCCTGCATTCATACGTTGCCATACTAATGAAAATGATAAATGACGGACATGAATTCACGTCGTTCGCTCAATGGGTGCGTAGATCGCTGGGTCCCTGCTCCTTGTGTTGCTCGCTTGTATGGCATAAGGTTTCAAGTGAAGTTTGAATTATTTGCTGTACTTAAATTGAGTGTTGGAATGGTTAAATTGAAATGATTTTGTCGGTTTAGAGTGTGCGCGTGCAATACACATGGGGCCAATTGTAATGAAATAATCATACTTCGAGGTATAAGTGTTTTGAGTGTTGAGCATGAAAGCGCCTTTCCCTCTGGTCAAATGGATATTTTATGTGAGACATGACGAAAGCTTTTAAATGTGTTGCAGTTACAATTTATGCACTTTATAAGTGTAATCACAGTAGGGGAGCGAAAATATTGCTGTTAAAAAAATATTAAATTAATAAAAAAAAAATATTTACATTCTTCGCAGACGTCTGAAAATTTAGTTTTTATATTGAATAAAGAACCCCTGAAATTTTGTTTGAGACTTAAGGGGGTATTCTGGTGTAGGATTTTGAAAAAAAACCTTTAATTTTTTTTTTGCAATTTTGAAAGTTTGGACTTTCAAAAATATGACCTTGGAAGGATTTTTCAAAATTCGACTTATTTTCGGAGATACAGCCGATTTTGTGACGTGGCGTCCGTGTTCACTAGAATTGTCTCCTAAACTTTAAACGCGTTTTTCTCGAAACTACTTTTTTTGAGGTGGTTGACATGATAT
The DNA here is from genome assembly GCF_023373825.1 of Bactrocera dorsalis. Classification (NCBI taxonomy): domain Eukaryota; kingdom Metazoa; phylum Arthropoda; class Insecta; order Diptera; family Tephritidae; genus Bactrocera; species Bactrocera dorsalis. The sequence goes on along the minus strand of NC_064307.1, from coordinate 61,729,103 downwards.
CTCAAGTTCTACTGAACCGATTGCTTTGAAATTTGGTATATATCTTCTTTATATGCCCTATCGTGTCTGCTTTGGATTTCCAAAAATTTTGATTTGAAGTATTTTTAAAAAATTCGAAAAGGTCGAAAAAATCGGGTAAAAAAATGTTTTTCAAGTCGACGCCATTTTGTTATTTTTTTCTTTTTTTTGAAAATGGTCAACCCGATAACGACATCCTTACTAATGAAGAATCTTCTTGTTTTTTGTGTTTTAGATCTCTACAAGGGTTGAAATCACGTCAACCAGGACGCACCGTTTTTTTGAAGCCCCCACTCCACCGGCCCGTATCTCGACGAATTTTGTTTTTTTTTTTTATATTATTAAAATGTCAATAAAAAACATTTAAATAAATGGTTAGTAAAATTTTTTTAATTTTTTTTAATCTTAGTTTAAAAATTGATTAAAATTCATGCGTCCAGACCAGAATACCTCCTTAAGGGATCGTCTCAGTGTGAAATTTTCGAGGAATCTATTTTTCTTTGTTACATTAACGGATAGTATACACTATAATAAACATTCTCTCAAATTTTGGAATCGAAATTCAAATTTTTGCGCTCACACGCTACAGCGTTTCTTGTAGAAAGGGTATAGAGTGGGAAGCATATTCCAATATTTAAACTCATTTTTCTCAGAATGGTGTTTTCACCCTCAAAGAAAGAGTTTTGTAGATATCTAGTATGACATTTTTTACATCATTTTCCATAGCGCTATGGAAGTTCGTTTAAATCGCCGAATGCACTTTATGTACTTCTGAAATACAAGCGTACATAGGCTGCTATATACATTTCTGGCCTATTCAACACTAAGTGTTGCCAGGTGCAATCTGACATTTCCATTGGAAAGTTTGACATTTCTTAGCATAACATGACTCAGAACGTTTTGTTATTTAATCGTGGATTGTTTTATTTACAGGGAATTAAAAAATTGAAGGTCGTCCAAAAACAGCCGTTGTGCCAAAAAACATCGATGCCGTACGTGAACTGATAATGCAAGACCGTCATGTAACATACCTTCAGATAAAGGCATGCCTATGCATTTCTCCCACCAGCATACATTCGATATTGCATGAACACCTGGCCGTAAAAGACGGTTTGTTCTCGTTGGATCCAGCACAATTTGACAATCGCTCAAAAAAAGGCTTGTGTGGATTGGTGTAAAGAAATGCTGAAAAAATACGATCGCTGTGCTTCAAAAGACGTTTATAAGATCGTCACAGGTGACGAATCATGGATCTATGCGTATGAGCCCGAAACAAAACAGCAATCGACCGTGTGGGTCTTCCAAGACGAGCTAAATTTAACGAAAAAAAAACCATTTTCGTTGATAAATATTCCTATTTTCATTATTAGGCCAGAAATATATATAGCAGCCCTCGTATATTAAACACTAATGATTATTCTGATGTGAAATTTGGCACAGATGTCACTGACAGCCATACCAACATTAAAAAACGAATGGGGTTTCGCGCGAAATTTGGAATAAAAAGCCTTACAAAAGCCATAGTAGTATTATAAAAATATTTTAAAAGCTCAATGAAACTAGAATTTGTTTTAATACCAGAGTTAGACAGAAAATTTTAAAATTCTCAAAAAAAAAAACTCCGCAAAAAGCATATACAAAACTGTAAAGGAATTTAAATTACTTTACGTATCTTTTTTTAAACTAAGCAGTTTAATTCTAAATGCTGAACAAATTATGAGCGGTTTTCCCCAGTAATTAAATAGGATACTTCACCCAAGTATGCAAGCACATACATATGTACACATTCAACATATTTAAGCAGCTGATAAGCTTGATTATTTTATCTTATCAAAAAAATAATTTAAAAACACAAACATTTTAACGGATTAAATAAGTCGATGACTTAATTGAAGGTGATTCAATGTTTTCTGGTATTAATTTGTAAACATTCTTAAGATATGTGCACTTAAGTACCTGAAGTAAGATAAGAAAAAGATAAACACATATTTTATATCGTTCTATATTTTCTGGTGATTTAAAGCGATTTTATGAGGAAAAAGACATGCTTACTTACACGAAAATCCACTTATATTTAGACACTTCTTAGTAGAAGATAGGATTGTTTATTCTCACGTAACACTTTTGAAATTTTTCCGAAATACTTTGAACTTCTGATAAATTAAGCTAGTACTTTTTAGCATATTTCAAAGAATTTAACTTTTATTTTTTTCTTTTTTTTTATATATTTTTTTCTTTATTTTTGTTTCTACAGAAACCATACTTATACTAAAAATAAGATACGAAGCCTTAATATCGATGAAATTATATAAAAATCCTTGAATATAGAAGGCTTTCAATTCGAAAAATTTATTTTTAAATATTTTCTAAAACAATGTTTTAAGTTCAACCAAATAGTGATTGCTTATGGAAGTATACGTTTTCGTGTCATATTTAATGGCGATAATTTGATAATTGTACAATATTTTGATATAGATGTTACATACATAATATATGACAAACATAAATTTGACATTTTCAACAGGCTGCCATTTTGGTTCAGAAATGGGCATAACAATTATTCTAGACTTGGAACGAAGTCCGATTTTTTTTGTCAGTTTGACTACGAATGTCATTCAATTTGACGAAAAGTAAAATCTTACCTTACTTATTACAGAACGGAACCTTTTTAAAAGCTGTAGCTTAAGGTCTTTGTTCAAGAAATTGATCTTAGCGGCTTCATTGCAAGCTTCAATGCTTAATTTTTAATCATATTTGAACAACACAACTTGACAAAGCTGACAAAACTTTGATCGAAGTTTATAGTTTACAACTTCGACAGAAAATTTTAAAATTGCTGATTTTTTCTAAGGGTTTATTTTTTTCACACAAGTGCATACTTCGATAGTAAAGGAGGATGCGAAACACTATAGATATATCAGTATGATTCCGGTGAGTGTCAACAAATGCTTGTCAAAAGTAAGCGTCAATATGAAAGGAAGGAAGCTCAGATCAGAGCCGTTAACAGAGCAGTTACATCACATAAACGATAGGGTCACTGATTTAATTAACTCCCCTTAGTATCAATATGGTAGAATTAAAAAAAAAACGCAATATTCATAGAATATTTTATGTTGCTAAAGCGACAAAAATTCATATCGAGAAGACTTGGTATTTCAAAAAGCCAGCTCTGTTGACTTTTGGGAGCAAAATAATAAATTAAAATAGGTAAAAAAAAAAAATTGAAACTGCTCAATGAACTTTTTCATATCACTATGCTATTTTATTTCTCTACTTTACTCTACTCTCGCAACATGTTGCCCTTGGCATTGATGTTTGATGATGGAAACTTCGAAAACGCTTAACTTACTACTATGAGCAAAAAATAATAAGCCTTTTTAATTAATATTTCGCCTGGAAACACATTCGTCGAAACATTTTTTTCTAGGTTGGTATGACTATCAGTAACATTTGTGCGAAATGTCACAACAAAATAATCATTAGTGTTTAATATACGTTTGTATTTCCGAAGTACACAATGAGTGCGATGAGTGAAATTATTCAACAAAAAAGTTCTATTAAATTTTGTGCGCGGAATTATATTCCTGGTGCCAAAACATTCAGAATGTTGGTAAAGCCTTCGATGATCATTTTTTCTCGCGAGCAAGTGGGTTTATTGGTACCAAATATTCAAAGAGGGTCGAGAACGCGTTGACGACAAACCACGTCCAGAACGGCCATCAACATCAACTGATTTAGCCCGTCAATAAAATAAAGAATTTGGTGCTTAAGAATCGACGATTAAGAGATTCCATGGTTTTTCGGGTTTCAAAAAATTGATTTTTTTATTGTCTTATAAAATTCTCTAGAGTATTGTCCTAAATTTTCAAGGTGATCCGAGTAACAGTTTCGGGGTTACAGCCTTAAGAACTTGTGCACTCGAGGTCAGCTATATGTACAGTCAGTTAAATCTTAAAACGCGTTTTTCTCGAAACTATGTTTTTGAAGTCAGTTGGCAAGTTTTCTCGAAAGCTACTGAATCGATCGTCATGAAATTTTACACAGACCTTTAAGAGACAATTCTTAAAGTCTTGAGCATTTTTTCAATTAAAACTATTTAAAAGAAATGTCGCGTTCTTTTTTCGTTAGTCCAAGTTCTAAGTTAAGGCTTTAAGATATTTTTTCACTTTAGATGATCCTGCTAGGAATTGTCCTGCCAACGCGGACGCATCTTTTTTCCGAAAGGTCAGCGGAAATGGCATCGCAATGGCAAAATTTTCCAAAAATTTCAGAATTTCTTTGTTAATAATGTATGTTGTAACATTAAAAAATTTTAATAAAATATTTCATTTTTTATATGAAAACAAATGTTGAAAAATACTATTTTTTACCCGAGAAAGCCCATGCATCTTTGGAATATCGGAAACTGGTCTTACGGAAGGGATGAAGCGTATTATTACTGATAACGAGTGGATCTATGCTCACGACCCGAAAACAGACGATCAATCGGCCGAATATCATAGCAAAGGTGATCATCTGCAACCTTCGTTATCGCCTGATTTAGCTCTGTGTGACTACTGGCTATTCAGACAAAAAACATTAAATTTTTTTTAGCCACCCTAATGTACATATTTTCCAAACAGCTAAAGCTAAATCAGCCAAACTTGCTGACTTGCTAAATCAGATAATGATCACACCCACTCCCCATATAACGGTTATCACTAAAAATGCGATAACTGAATAAAGCAATAAATTTCGTAACCCAGATGGGAAGAAAAGGCTTTATCAGTTCGGGTGTAAAACTTGGACAAGGGGCGTGGCACCGCACACCTTCAGTTGAAATCCTATATCTAAGGAACTACTTGACCAATTTCAACCAAACTTAGCCAACTCACTTGTTCATAATGTAAATCTTTCTAAAGCACAATTTTTACTTGAGAATAATATTGACCAAACTGTAAGGTGACGGCTTTCTCGAGGGCTCCCTAACAATTCTAGTGGCAACACTGAAAAAAAAAGTGTCTGAAGTGTCTAAAATTAAATTCAAGCACATCTATTTTCTAATCATTTGCTAGTATTTACCATTACGACACATTTCCTATTAACTAATTTGTGTAATCACTAAACTGTGCTGACACTTTCAACCAGTATTTTAATTAAATTGCATTTTGCAGCAAATCACAAATAGATTTACAGCCGAAAATTGTACGCACTACCAAAAACATTACCACATCAAAATAAATAAACGACAATAACTACCGAAAACCACAACAAATACAACAAAATTTACGAGCCGAACTCAATGTTTGCTGATAGCCATTGTAAATATTTATTTACAAAAGAAAAAAGCGGAATAAAGTCAAACCGCAACAAGTATTTACAATTGCCAACAATCTGGCAACTATGCACAAAGGGCTTGCAGTGAATATAGACGAGTTTTTGCAGTCGAAGCAGACAAGTGAATGAAAAACCGAGTACAAGGCGTGCAGTGTGCAAACGTTTGAAAGGAGGAAGGGGAGCGGAGAGGAGGAAGTGGGCTGCACGGGGGGCCGGGTTGTTTCGAGTGAGTGAAGTGCTGTTGAGTAGCGGCTGAGTGGGTAAGCGAGTGAGTTGGCGTATAAGTAATGAGCGGTAGGGTGCTTAATTTGTATACCACTATACCACTACAAAGCAATGCATACAGTGTGTGCATAAAGTATGCAACTAATACGGCAAGGGTATATTGTCGAGTGGGCGTAAGTGAGTGGGCGCACAGTTTAGATATATATGTATATGGTAATAACGGCACGCAAAAGAATTTAAATGCATAACCTACTTACAAACACACACACACAGACACGTATATGTTTTTATGTATAAGAGCATGTGTAATACAATACATATACTTGCAAATAAATGGCAATGCATTTGTGGCAACACACAGAAAATTCACTATATGCAGCCTTGCTTACAAACACATACATATATAAAGATTTGAAGACTATAAGTGTGTATGTGTATGTGTGTGCTGAAACCATTAAAGGATAGTGGCTACAAAAAATAATGGCAAGGATAAATTAACAGTATAAGTGGTATGTATTTGTGCCACACAAAATCATTTACTCGTAAACACTCACACATATGCATAAATATTTGTAGAAATATGCACAGACAAATTGGTGGAGGCGTTACGTCGTGCGACAGTCATTCACCGACAGCAATGTGCAAGGATAAAAGTGATTGTGTATGTGGGGAAAAAATAAGTTAAAGCAAAGTGAAAGCACTGGCAGTGATGAAGTGTTTTCGAACGCGTGTTAAAAAGGATTTGTTTTGTTGTGACGTAAACACGTGAAACGATGATTAAGCTCCGAGGGCGAGCACAGCCATATGTGCATGTAAATATGTACATATATAGTAGTCTAGTAATATCGGTGTATGTAACTGTTTTTTAGTTTTCTATATTTTTTACATTTTTTATATAAAGTAAAAGAAAATAATATGAAAAACTTACAAAACGAAAATACGAAAAACTTACAAAAAAAAATAATAACAATTTGAATTCTATTATTTATTTATTTTTTTTTACAAAAAAAATAATAAATATTATTATTTTATTTTGTTATTTATTTATTTTTTTATTTTTTTTTTTTTAAATTTTTATTTATTTAATTTATTTTTAATTTTTTTTTAAATTTTTTATTATTTTTTTTTTTTTTAAATTTTTTTGTTTTATAGTTTTTTTTATTTTAATTATATTTCTTATTTATTTTTTTGTAAGTTTTTCATAATTTTATTTTATTAAATTTTTTCTTTCATATACTTTTTTTTATAATTTTTTTTTTTATATTTTTATTTTTTTTATTTTTTTTTTTTTTTTATTTATTTTTTTTTTTGAATTATTTCATATTACTTTATTTCATTTTATCATATTATATTTTTTCCACCCTTTTTTGAAATTTTCCATTTTTTTTAATTTTTTCTAGTTTTTTTAATTTTTTTTTTTTCATCCCACCTGGAAGCCGGTGTAGTGATTACCCACAACGGCACAGCACTTACAACAAAACTGTTGTTCCTGTTGTATTGTTGCTGGCGGCAGAGGTCGCTTGCCTGTGCTTGTTCGCACTGGATTGTTGCGATGACAACCGCCGCGTTTGTTGGCGTTGGCGGCAGCAAACTGTGTGACCTACTTTTTTGCATAGTCAGGCGAAAATAGTCAAATAAATGCAGAAAAATAGAAAAGCAAAAATTACAACAACAAGCTGAGCAACGAGAACAAATCGACGCCAGGCGGAAGTATAGGCAGACGGAGTGTGTTGTCGAAGCGGCAGTGCAGAAAGTGAAAACAAACTGTGAACGTACACAAATGGCGGATGTAAGCAGGCATTAGGGTGCGGCAAACTGTTTAAGTTGGAGAATAAAATGTTAATAATATAATTTTTTAATGACTTTTATTATTTTTTAGAGATAGCATTAAAAGCGCATATGCAATAATTTTAAAAAATGTATCGTTATCTTGGTCAACATAATTTCCGGATATTTTCCAAAACATTTTTTATAAATTCCTAAAAATTACTTCAAGAATACTTTCTGTAGCTAAAAAAACAACAAAACTTCACTTACATTGAAACGTGTTATATATGAAATTAATAAAAATTGTTTAAAAAATATTTTTTTATTTGTATTTGCATTCATAAGATATTTTTGAACTACGTCTACAGTTTGAAAGCAACCAAGCGCTTTAAAAATATCATTAATCTCATTATTTAGATAGGTAAGTAAAGTGGCTGTCTAACGACGCACCTAGGTCTTTAAGGGGTTCTAAAATCTCTCCACTTTATTGTCTTTTCTCTGAAACGGCCCGTGCTTCCGATGAAGCACGCCTTCTTTTCCATAGTCTAATTGTAAGGCGATGCCAGCTCTGGCTAGCTCATCTGCTCACAGTTACAAAGGAATTTCATTATGTCCTGGAGCCCATTACAGGCTTATTGTGAATCGGATGTTATATCAATCCAAGGCATTCTTCCATTATCATTGACAAAACCCGAAGTGACTTTAGTGATTTTAAAGCCGCTTTAGTTATCTGTATATATAAATATGTTCCTTGTTATGACACAATCATTGTCAGACAATAAGGCGTTCTTTAATTGCTGTGATCTTTGCTTGGATAACACTGCAGTGTTCTGTTAGACGGAATGCGATTTTGGTATCTAATTTTGCTGAATAGACAGCACCTATAACTCGATTATTTAGTTTGGTCATATCCGTATAGATTCATTATTGAATAATATTCGACTGAATAGACTACGCACAGCATGCAGTGAAGAAAGTATAGTAGCCGTAGCTGAGAGTGTACACACCGTGGAGAGTCGATTCGGCGGCAACTCGTACTAACGCATGAAACGGTTTGACATAGACTGAAAGCGTACGAAATACAGCTTGTGTAAGAACTGAAACCGCTCGACCTTCCCAAGCGAAATCGCTTCGCTCTATAGGCTCTTGAAAAGTTCCAAGAAGAAACCACGTTTTCGAGCCAATTGAGGCACATTTCTGGCTCAATGAGTATGTATGGTAAACCAGCAAATCTGCCGCATTTGGAACGAAGAGCAAATTGAGAAGATTCAAGAACAGCCATTTCATTCAGTAAAAACGACGATTTAGGGTGGTTTGGGGGCCGGTGGAATCATCGGTCCATATTTCTTCAAAAATGATGCCGGTGAGAACGTAACCGTCAATGGCGACCGTTATCGCGCCATGATAACCGACTATTTGATGCCTGAAATTGAAGCTCGTGATCTCGGCGACATTTGGTTTCAACAAGACGGCGCCACTTCCCATACATCGTATCAATCAATGGATTTATTGAGAGAACATTTCGGTGAGCAGATAATTTCACGTTTTTGGCGTGTGATATCACAATGTTGGACTTTTTTTGTGGGAATATGTAAAGTCTAAAGACAATCCCGCTTTGATTCAGGCCTTGAAGCAAAACATCACGTGTGCCATTCGCCAGTTACCAGTCGAAATCTTCAAATGAGTCATCGAAAATTGGACTCAACGGATGAACCATCTCAGACGTAGCCACAACCAACATTTGAAAGAGATATTCTTCAAGAAAAAATGCCATAGAATATTCTTTCGATTGATAATAAACATCCCCCCATTAAATTTGAAGTTTTTGTGTTTTTTCTTTCAAAAAAAGTAGGGAACCTCGAAATGGATCCCACTTTACATACGAAATATTCACAAGTGGTTATAATCGCTAAAAACATGCTGTACAAAACACCCAAAACTTTTATAAAAAAAGTTGTACGCACAAAGACACACCCTAATTCTTAAAAAAGCTAAAAATTTAGGTGTAAATACACAAAAATTACATACTCACACATGCATCTGTGCACTTGTACAAAATTTGTGCTGCCGATGCGTTGATGCAGGCCATAATATGCAAATTCTATTTGGCGCGTAGTAATTTGGTATTCCTGCCCAGCGCACACCAAAGTATAATTTTTATTTTTGGCTGCTGTTTTCGGCGCTTTGACAGCCACCAATGCTGTTGAGCGCCGGTGGCGTGCGACATGCACGTACCACACAACCACACAACCGCACATATGTGTGTATGTGTTATATACGTTTCTAAATATTTGCGCACAGGCGCTACATATGTATGTATGTATGTATTTTAGCCAGCTACGCGCTTAGTGCCGGCGAACTAGAGCCAGTCAAGCAGCCAAGTGTTTGCGCATACTTATGAAGTCAGTGAGCGTACAGGCATACACTTGCCGCATGCACATACTAGTATGTGGGTGCTTGAATGGAAGTGTGAAATTGTATTTACTAATCGAAATTGTGTACGTGATGTATGCAAATTGATTTTAATAGCGTGTAACTAACTATTTTTTGCATTTGACTTACATATGACTTCACTTCCATGAAATTTCGGTTTACTTTTAGCTTTCATTATTTGATATTTTCCTGACTAAATAACGGTAATATGTGTATGAATTACAAACATACATGTATAAGCATTATACACACACACACGTTCGCACATACGCGCTCCTACTCAAACAGGGGTTTAATGCCTTCATATTGATTTATGAATGAACAAGATGTTTTTGTTGGGTTTTGCTTTTGTTGTTGTTTGTTTTTGTTATTCTTGTTGTACCATTGCGTTTGGTGAAAGTTGTGGTAGGTCAAGTGTAGTGTTGAAAAGCCACTGTGTCTGTTGACATTTCGATTAAACTTGTCAATAACTGTGTGGCATTCGTAATTTGGCTTAGTGCTCGCATGTTTATTGCATAAGTCTTATGTAACAGCAGTGTTTTTGATATATTGAATTATTCGGTTCAGCTAAGCTGAAGCGAGTCAGGTTCACTGAACCGAAATGTATATTTTGTGGCTACGTGCTTGGTTGCAATTTTTGGGTGTTGCCACGTATTCGTAAATATTCCAGCAACGTATTATATTACTATTGACATTGGTGGTGAGGGTAACGGTACACTTGGCGTTTTTATCAACATAATAATTGCTAATTAAATAGGCAAAACCAATAAGGAAGCAATAATTTGTAGAATGGCAATATAATTTGTTGGCAATATTGTTTGTACGACGATAAGCAGCTTTGAAAATATGGCGTACTAATTGGCATAATAAATAGCAATGTTACAGTAAATAGAAATGAGATAAGTAATTGTGGGCAAAGGCTAGGATGAACATTTGTATTGTAGCACAACTATCGGTAGTAAAACAGTAGTCAGGGAATATACCAGCCAAGGATTAGCATTTCATTGCTATGAGATATACTAGTTGACAATTAAAGTGTCGATGCTGAAAGTGAATTGGTCCGAAAAGAAGTAGTTTGTAACTAGTTAAATTGGTACTTATATATGATACTTGATAGTGAACTAATCAAAAATCTGCAAGTGAGCTAGTCAGAAAACTACTGCTTTGTAATTTATGGACTGATAGAAAACTGGGTAGAATAACAGTGAAAGTGAACTAGTCAGAAAAGTTAATTTATGGACTGACAGTAACTGGACAGAATACAATTAGTTTGTAATTAATTGAACTGCTGAAACAAGCATCAGTTTACAACTGGAATTTTTAGGAGGTAGGGAACTAATCCAAAAAGTACTAGGCTGACACTAGATGATTGCAAAAATGATAGCGAACTACTCCGAAAAGTATTAGAATGTAACTAGTTTTTCAAAAAGTGAATTTAAAGACTGAAAGTTAATTGGACTGAAAAATATTATTTTGTAGCTAATTGAATAACAGAAAATTTGTTAATTTAGAGAGACTGAGAGTTAACTGGACCGAAAAGTATTAGTTTGTAGCTAATTGAATAGCAGAAAAAAGTATCAAAAAGTATTAGCTTGACACTAGATTATCCGCAAAAATGATAGTGAACTACTCCGAAAAGTATTAGGCTGCAACTAGTTTTTCAAAAAGTGTTGTGAACTCGCCAGTAAAGTATTAATATATTAATATAAAGACTGAAAGTTAACTGTACCGAAAAGTACTAGTTTGTAACTAGTTTTAAAGCAGCAAAAAGGTGTTAAATTACAACTAGAATTTTTAGGTTATAGTGAATTTCTTCGAAATTACATGTTTTTAGCTGGATTTTCCAGAGTGATAATGAAATAGTCGAAAAAGTACTACTCATTGAGGATATTACTTCGCTCAAATATAAGTATAACGAAAATTAAGAGCTACTTGAGTATTTTTTTAAGAAATAAGAATTAAAAAAATATTAGCCAGCAATTACTTCAAATTATGGTCCGCTAACTCCACTAACTAAACTTCCTATTATGAAACTCTTACTAAATTGAAATTTCACGGCACGAAAATCATTTTTAGTTATTCTTAAAGATAAGCGGTGTTCATGCTTACCACTTCACCCAAAATAACTGTTTTAATTGCATTACCGTTTCCGCTTGATAATTTGTCTCAAAACAGCTGTATGAATTTCGGTTATCATTTCAACAATTACACTTAAGTAAAACAGTACTTAAAGCGGTATATATACATATATATATACAACCTATTGAATAGCTTACATTAATATTTCGCAAACAAAATGTTGAAATGTTGCTTTAGATTTATTTGATATAAATATATGTACCTTAAACAATTAAATTTCAATATTAAAGCTAGCATATAGGTTGCACTAATTTCATAGTAAAATTTCACAGTCACAACACATTTCGAATTCCAGTGAATTTCAGCAGCTAAAGCATTTTACCAAAGAGAAGACATTCATAAAGCACTTTGTGGCAAGTAAAGCGGTGTGCTGCCACCCCAAAAATAGCTAAGGTAAACCGATTCATCATTTTTGCGTTGTGAAAACATTATATGACTGTATGTGTTGCGAAAGTGTGTGTGGCAAATATATGCGTAGCTTAAGTTGTTGCACGTGGTAGCTGTTGTGTAGCTAAACGAGCAATTTGTATGCAAACTTGCCTTTCAATATTTTTGTTGAAATCTTGTTTTTATTGCACTTAGAATGCAACTACTTTGTATGTTTTGTTAAATTTTTGGCTTTAAAAAATACAACAAAATTGCTATACTGCTTACTTAAGCAATTGGCTTTCTTAGATGTTGTTGAAGAAGACGCAGACATTTTGGTTAACAAAAACATCAGAAACATATAATAAACAAAAAATACAGTAGAAACATAATTTTCTATAAAAAAAATACACTTGCTCAAATTTTAATCATTTTCTGAGGAAATATCAAATATAAGTAATCCAGTATAATATTGCCGAATACACCCATATTTTTGTTTTATCGTCTTCATATTCTTGTCACTAAAATCCATTGGTTAGTTAAAATTCATATGCTTTAATATAAGACTAGTTCTACAACCGATTAGGTTCAAAAAACTCTGTACACATATTTGACTTGTTTTGTGCATGTTACGTATACGCCATGGCTGTGAAATAGTTTAAAACAAGTCGTTTTATCACTGTTTATACCATTTTTATAAAAATAACAACATTATACTCCATTTAACCTTTAAAACTAATTAAATTGTTTTCAGATGACTTTTACTATGAAACTATGTAATATTACTCATACGCCATGACGACCGAAACAAGTGTAACAACTTATGGAGAACAGATATAATTATATATATTCTAAGGTAGTTTTTGGTTTTGATCAACCAGTTTGTATGTGATGAAGCCTATTATGTGCCAGTCTGTTAGCGAAAATAACATCATTTATAGGTTATTTTTCTAATATGTGTAAAACAATATCGAGGTAAGGTTGAATGAAAAATGCATAGAATATTAGTTAATATTTTATGAAGAAATTTTATAAATCAGAAGGTTTCAAGATTGGAGCATGCTCTTACAGAACCCCCAGAGTTTATCTAGTGACTGATTCATACAGCATACTGAAATTATGGAAAGTTCTTTCCTCTCCTCTCCTCTCTGCCGAATTGCAGTGGAAGCATAACATCAGGTGATGGTGAACCCAATTTCCCAATCGATAACGATGGTTCAGACGTTCCATGGGCCGTACATGAAGAAGTTCGAATAACAATTACCCGTCTGAAGAACAACAAAGCGGGAACGGCTGATGATTGCCGGCCGAGCTTTTTAAATACGGCGGCGAAGAACTGATAAGGAGCATGCATTAGCTTCTTTGTCAAATATGGTGGGATGAAAGCATGCCCAACGATTGGAATTTAAGTGTGTTCTGTCCAACCCAAAAAAAAAGGTAGACCCCACAATCTGTACCAACTACCGTGGGATAAGCCCCCTCAATATACGCGATAAGGTTCTATCGAGCTTACTGTGTGAATGATTCAAGCCCACCGTCAACAAACTGATTGGACCTTATGAGTGTGTCTGCAGGCCTGAAAAACCAAAAACTGACTAGATATTCACCTTACGCCAAACCTTGTAAAAGACACGTGAAAAGAGGAGATACACACACCACCTCTTCGATAATTTCAAAGTTGCTTTTGATATCTCCGCAAAACTAATACAGCTGTGTAAATTGCCGTTGAGCAATACCAAAAGCTCCGCCAGGATCGGAAAGGACCTCTCCGCGCCGTTCGATACAAAACGAGGTTTCAAACAAGGCTACTCCCTATCGTGCGACTTCTTGAATCTTTTGTTGGAGGAAAAAAATTAGAGCTGCAAAGCGGAATAGAAAAGGTACAATCTTCTATAAGAGTGTACAACTGCTGTAACTGCTGCCATAACTACTGCGTCGCAGTTTGGACAAAGAAGCGAACATAATAGGTTCGACAGTGAACGATATCAAGATGAAATATCTCCCGTCATCAAACAAATAGTCGTCGCACTCGCCACTTGGCTCCCACGTCACTGTTGACAGTCATAACTTCGAAGTCATAAATAATTTTGTCTATCTTGGAACCAGAATTAACAACAACAACAACGTCAGCATCGAAATCAAATACAGAATAACTCTTGCCAACAGGTGCTACTTTGGAGTCGGCGTTACGGGTTTTCGAGAGAGAGGTTCTGCGGAAAATTTATGGTCCTTTCGCATTCAATGGTACGATGTGCTGTATGAGATATGTGACGACATTCACATAGTGCAGCGAATTAAGAGACAGCGGCTAGCTAGGTCATGTCCTCCGTATGGATGAAAACATTCCAGCTCTGAAGGTATGTGACGCAATAGCCGCCGAAAGTGGAAGACCTACTCTCCGTTGAAGAAATTAGGTGCAGAAGGACATGTCTACACTTAGAATCTCCAATTGACGCCAAACAGAAGAAGGAAGAACGACTGATGCGCTGCTAACACCGTAATTTAAGCGGGTCTACGCCAATAAAAAAGAATATTTAAAAAACCAGACTTATGTGAAGGTATGATGAAGATTTCAACATTCTAAGTTGTAATTTTTTTTAACGCTTTACGCGCAGTTGGTTTTTAGCAGTGCAAGCTATTGCAGCTTTCAACTCTCAAAGCTGGTTTTTAGTACTCCAAATTTCTCAAACTACATTCCAATAAAATAAATGGAGTAAACTTTCGCATAAGTATAATCAATATTCACATTCAATTTGGTGCAAACAAAAACGTAACTGCCACACATGTGCCACATGTTCAAGAAATTTGTGTGAATCCTCGAACAACTTGAATGTCAGCGCATAAAAACACAATTTCTACAATTCCACTTCTACCGTTACGAACATACATACATACATGCTTCTAATGGCAAGTATTATGCTCCTATCAACATGTGTTTGGTGCACAAACGGCGCAGAAGGCTAAGCATAATGCAATGTAAAAAGTCATAACCATCAGCAGGCAGGAACTAAATTGGGCAATAATACGAATAATGCTGCTGCTTTACAGGTACCGTTAGCAAAATATTATTTTGTGGTAGCTTCATGCGCGCTTTAAAAGCCACTGAGCATTATGGCTTCTAAGCCCAACGTAATCACATTGCCGCAAATAAGAAATGCAGCAATGCTTTTACTGAAATGAGTCAAGTTAACTTCTAACTTTTCATACAAAGAAGTAATTCAATTAAGTTGCGCTACAGAAAAACGGCAAGCAAGCGTCCTAATTAAATGGAATATCTGCCATAAAGAAGCATAAATGTGCGGAAGACCTTGAACTTGCTACAAACTCACTTTTGCTGCAGCAAGTAAACACAATTTTAAATTAAAAAGCATACAAATTTCTTTTTCGGCTCGCTTATTGACTTTAATAACTAGCCACAGTTACTAAGAAAGAAAGCTATTGCCCAAACAGTGCACGTACTTCGAAACATATTTCATGTTTAAATGAATATTCATTTTTGTAGCGAATCGCATGAATATTGCGCGCAAACCAAATGTGGCAACATTCAACGCAGCCGACCTTCCGCAACAGCAACAAAGCAGGCAGCGAAGTAACGAGCAGCACGGCAGTAAAAGTGCTGGCATAGCGGCTCAACATCAACGGCATAGCGCACAAGCACAGGCAGGCACAGTGGTCCGGATGGAACGGAAATAATTTAACACATATGTATGAAAATATTTTTACGAGCGCCGTGGTGGCAGTGATTGGGGAAAACTTGATGCACCACCGTTGGGCAAACAAACAACCGGAAAGAGTGGAGTGAAAAAACGGAAAATAAATTAAAGAGAATACAAAAGGAGAAAATGTGAGAGAAACAAGCAGGAGCATACACAAACGAGAACGGTTCGACAATAACTTAGGTTCGCCAGCCGATAGCGCCACTAACGCAAGAGAAATTTCTCTTGGCCGATTGCTGTAGAAATTTCGGTCGAATCTGATTGATTAGATCGTAGGCCTGATACTCACACGAAAGCACGCAAAATTCTACAATTGTAAACGCTGGTTCTTTGTAATATCCAAAGAAAGAATTATAGATCCTCATAGATCGACGAAGCGTTTTGAACTTTCCACAAAATTATTAAGGCAGTTAATATCAGCTCTAACCACTTCACGAGAGCCGAATACGATTGGTAGTCTTATTTTGTCCGCATATGAAAACGGACATGTCGTTGGATTTAAGCATAACGGAAAAAGACCAATATCGGTTTGTGATTTCATTGTTGTTTTTGGAGAGGATGCTGCATATGGATACACTTCTCCTCCGATGGCGACAAGCAAAAATAACACGTCAGTTTTTGAACCTAGGTCCAAGACCACAACCTCTTATGGGAAGACCGACGTTTGAAGGTGGTTGAAATAGTCGAGTAGGAACCTGAAAAGACCACAAGGCTGTGCATGAAATATAGGAGATGAGAACACAGTAAAGGCGATGGTTGTCGAGCAACTGTGAGACCATTTCACAACATTGTTTCATGTTATTTAATCGCAACTCGCAAGAATATCTTCGCCGTTTCGACAAAGAAGAAACCAATGGTACACAATACAGACCAAGAAGCCGTTCTCACGACAGTTGGGTCAAAGACCGGCAGCAAAATATGAATCCACGGGTACACAATAGAGATCAAGAAACCGTTTTCACGACCGGTGGATCAAAGCAACGAACCCGGATTTTTATCCGACCAATAACAATCAACTCTGTCTCGAAACTACTTTAGGAATATTCCCTACCACAACAACAACAACAAAGGCCAAGGAATAGTTGCGGCATGAGACATCATCCGGCGAACCTACTCCGAAGAAGAAGTTAAAGAATTTCCTGTCAGCCGCAACTGATAATCATAGCTTTCTATGATACTCAAGCATTGATCTACGTCGTCAACTTTTAGAAGGACCAGACGTTCACAGGACAGATTCGACATCGACTGCGAAAAAAATGATATTTTACCATTACAACATACCGCCCTCGTCGCAACTGTCGAGCTGCTACTCCATTCAAATCTTCCGCCTTGATTTCGAGTCTCTATATGTTGAAAAAGTTAAACGCCGGACAGAAATTAGAGTCTAAGAAAGACCTTCCCAAAATCATATTATTTGAACAGGTTGGACAAGAAGGTTGGCGTAAAGCTAGTTCAAATATATTTAGCTAAAATGAGGCTATGTTGAGGAATATTCCAACAATTTTTCAAAATCTTCGTTCCTTTTTGTGTACCCAATACTTATTGGGCCACCCTTGTATATACACAGAATGAGATATTTGAAGGGAAAAAGCAGCGCAAGGTGCGGCAAGTCAGGCAAAGGAATAGGAAATCGCAAACAAAAAAACCAAAGAGGAAGAGCATTGCTATCCAATGTGTGCTACCAAACTTTCAACGAAGCGTAAAAAGCCAAGCACACTAGTGGCAGATAACAAGCACAGCCAGCAGAGCGCAATTTCGGCGCTACAATTCAAACGTGCCATAGAATGGCGGCCGATGAGGCATGCAACATATAAAAAGGATATGCAGAGCAACAAAGCAGATCGCTCGGGCGTACACCAATTGCCGGCATGTGAGTGTGAGTTTTTCGAATAAAGACGAGAGACTAGCAAGGGTTGGTGGAGGGCGCGAAACGGCGCGCGATGATGACTGTCAAAATGGCAGTAAAAATAAAGCATAGCACGTTACCGTTACGCTGTCTTATGCGTTATCGCCCGAACAGCTCAATATGGATATCAGATATAAAAAAGATAGGTAACTGCTTTGGCGGGATTATTTGCTTGTGGAGCGCGTGAAGCGCAAGTGTTGGGCGCCGCACGTACATAACAGGTTTTTTTTATAGATATATTTAAATCTTATTTAAGTAGTTAGCGGAAGATAGTAAGTAGGTATATATGTAAGTCTATGAAATGGTAATAACATAGTTATCTTTAAATGAGCTGGCACAGATGTGCGCATTTTAGCTCCATTTACGTCTCTTTGTGTAAAAAATTATACATACATACATACAACAGCGCGCTTGTGTAACAAAGTAAAATTTAAAGCATTCCTATCCATTACCACTTGACACTCTACACAATGACACAATGCCTGGTTAAGCAGATGTCAAAGGCAAATTCGCTATGCGCCTCCAGCACACTCAACGTATGTACATAATCTACTTTTACGCTTTTATAAAAAGACCCATATACTATATATAGAATTGGCCCAAACAATCTAGTATATGCGCTTAGGTCTATTCCTGGGCATATGTTAAAGAGTCTTAGCACGCGCGTGTCACAGATGACTTGGATACAGAATTTAGCAGGAAAACCTCAGTAAGTTCACAGCAGTATGTAAATGAACATAGATATGTACATATATTTTAAGTGGGTATATATGTATGTATGTATGTACATTAGAGTGAATCAAAAATAAAGAATATTTTATTTTTCGCTACGTACTCTGAAAAATTAGTGGATAGACACCCCTAAGGAAGGCTCTACAAGTAAGTAGCTATTAATTGTAGGAACGTTCTACGTCTGACGGTTTTCTTTTTCTCTTATTATTGGATGGAAAAATTTTTAACACGTTGCCAACGACTTGAAAAAATATTTCGTTTGTGGGTTTTGTATGAAATTAAAGGCTCTGCAAAAATGGTCTACGCTGACTTTTTCGCAGACCGAAACGTTTAAAAGACATTAACGAGTAAACTTTGAGTATTTTAAAGAAAAAAAATCGTATGAATTTTAGTCGGAGGGTCTTTACGTTACAATTAAGAGCTCATACTTGAAGAGCCTGCTATATATATTTCTGGTCTAATAATGAAAATAGGAATATTTATCAACGAAAATGGTTTTATTGTTTTTCAAAATATTCTCTATCAAGATTTATACACTTTTGCATGCGCTCAAACCAATTTTCGAAGCACTTTTTCCACTCCGATTGAGACACCTCCAAAACATGGTTTTTGAATGCTTCAACAGCATCTTCTGGCGACGAAAATCGTTGACCACGCATTATTTTGTTGATGTGTGGGAATAAAAAGAAGTCATTGGGTGCCAAGTCAGGGCTGTACGGCGGATGACCCATCAATTCGACGTTTTGGCCGGTCAAAAAGGCGCTGGTTTGAGCTGATGTGTGAGAGCTCGCATTGTCATGGTGCACAATGATTCGTCTTCTCTTGTTCGTTTTTCGAATTTCTCCGAAGACTTCAGGCAAACAAATGGTGGTGTACCACTCAGAATTGACCGTCCTACGTTGCTCAAGCGGAACAGTCGCCACATGACCAGTTTTGCCGAAGAAACAGGCGACCATTTGCTTCGAAGTGCTTCTTCCACGAACAACTTTCGTTGGATTTGGCTCGTCTTGGAAGACCCACACAGTCGATTGCTGTTTTGTTTCGAGCTCATACGCATAGCTTCGAGCTCTCTCCACATACAGTGAGATCTTATGAAATAATAATTATATTCCCCAGGTAAGTGATATTTCAAAAAAATTTACTTTGCTAAGGTAGGGCTGTATTTAATTACTAAGGCAAATGTGAGCGTGATCTGTCAACCAGTTTGTTTACAGCAGCTGCTTAAACGGAACACCTCAGTAGTGTAATTACAATGGATAAAAATATCGAACAAAGAATTTGTCTCAAACTAAATTTCGTATACGGAATCGTTGTGAATTTTGAAAAAGGCTTACGGTGATTCAGTTTTATCAAAAAATATAAGCCCGTGAGTGGTACAAAGCCTTCAAAGACGATGGAGAGATCGTTGAAGACATGCTACGTTCTGGATGATCTTCGACCTCTTCAACAGAAGAAAATCTTAAAAAGGTGATGGATGGGATGATGCCTAAAAATTGTAAGGCGAGTGTTAGAGAAATGGCAAGAGAGCTTTTTCATCTCACGTGAGTAATTTCGAATGATTTTGGTGGATATTTTGGGTATGAAACTCGTTCTTGCTCGACTCGTCCCGATAAAGCTGATTTTTTTTTTCAAAAATTGTACGGTAGACAGACCTCTTTTGTGCGAATTCCGATCCCATATTCATGGAGAGCATTATAACTGCCAATAAGACATGGGCTTATGAGTTTGACATGCAAACAAGTTATCCATCATCGGAATGGAGGAGCAAAAACGACCCGAAATCAAAAACACCGCATTACAGCCGTTCAAAAATCAAGTTGAAGCTCAATGTTTTTCTCGATATTCGTGGTTTGGTGCATCATGAATTTGTTCCGCTGGGACAGATGCTCAATAGGGAGCTCTATTTGGCCGTATTGAGGCGTTTGCGTGTAAAAATCCGTCGAAAACGGCCGGAATTGTGGCAGAAAAATTCATGAATTTTACACGATAATAAAGTGCCATCGCAAGGAACGGAATTTAAAACCAAGACCGCAATGAATAGCATGGATCAACCACCGTACTCACCAGATTTGGCACCGTGTGATTTTTTCTTGTTCCCTAAATTGAAACTGCCGCTCCGAGGAACTCGTTTTCATCTATCGATCGAAGAGAAAAAACAAAATTCGCTGAAGGAGCTGAAGGCCATCCCAGAAAGTACTTATGAAAAGTGTTTAGAGGACTGGAACAATCGTTAGCATAAATGTAATACATCTGGTGGGCTTTACTTGGAAGGTGAAAAAAGTAAATATTGATGAATAATTAAATATTTTGCGATTTATTTAAAATTTCCTGGTACTTTTTTGTCACAACGTATAAATAATCAGCATGATTAACTGAGTCGATTTCTCTCTGTGTATCGATATGCGCAAACTATTCACTCAGTTTTTTAATATCGATCTGAAATTCTACATTCGTCATTAATAAAGGAGCTAATCCAACAAAACCAAAATAAAGATCTTTTATACCCTTTTATACTATAAAAAATACACTTGTAAAAGATACTATAACGTCGATGCAAATGAACCTAGTGTTTTGCTTGTTCTACATCCTTTTATAATATGCAGAAATGCAAGGCTAGTATAGTTGCCACGCAATCTATCAATCAAACTAAAATTGCTTCTTCATCGCAACAAAATACCACAATCTCATCAAAAGTGGGACAATTATGTTTATTGGGTTTACGCATGCACACACACCAGCATATATACATACATACATATCTCCGCTGAACGGAATGTTGCGTAGGTGTTTGCAGCTTCACCGAAACATTTCAAAAGTAAAACTCTACGGACTCGCACAAGTGCACGTAAAATTGTCAGCGCTAACCAAGCTAGCCAACGAACACAAATTTATAAATTTCCTTCCACAACCAATAGATTGGATATGTACTCGCGCTCACTCGTCCATCCCGTTGCGATTTGTTTGCAATTTCTCACTGATTGATTGAATTTATCGTCAATGACGTATGTACACGTACATTTGCCGTTATTGCGTGTTTGTTGTTTGTTTTTTATCAACGTGTATGAATTTTCTAAGCGGAGGCAAGAAATTTGCACGTTTGACCAAAGACGCACACAAACGCATATACATATATATGTATACATATATATATAAACACACTGACTTTGTCCATATGTTTGCACTTGTCATTGCCATTGCTGTTTATTCGATGAGGTGTAAATAAATCGCAGTCGAGCATAAATTACCTTTACTAATGATTGAAGTATGGATACACACACCAAATACATATACATAAATACGTACATACATTAATATACATCGTTTTACGTGCATTGCTTGAAACAGCTGATTGTTTGCTTTTCATTTGCATTGAATGACTTTCACTGCGGCATAAATATCTATAAATACAAGCATACACATACATATATGTATATCCATCTATCAAAAGTCTATGTATACACATACTTATATGTATATCCTCTCTGTAGTATTACTGATTTCCTCCCAGGAGATATTAAATGCCTTTGCACTCATTTATAGCCATTGATAATCTCAAATGAAAGGCACCAGGCAGCAGTTTGCCACGAGCAACGGTATTAATGTTAAGCTTCTAAATGACATGAATTACCGTTAATAATACTAATGCTGGATTATTTCAGTTAGCAACGTGGGAATATCAAATTTGTTGTGCCTTTGAAATGTCAGCCGAAGAGTGGCTTGTCTGGGTATTTTGTAATCATTGCATTAGATAAACACCGCAGTCGTGGGAAAGGACGAAAATTGGCGAGTGTCAACCGAGGTGTGGATCACTTGCTGTTGTTGACACTTGACGGCGTGAATGGTTGTTGATAAAATGTGCTTAATGTGATAGACATCAGGTTGTCTTGCCAAAAAAAAGGAAACGAAATCAAAAACATAAAGAAGCGAGAAACAAAAACAGAGAAAAAACAAGTAAGGAAGGGCTAAGTTCACCAGGAAGTTCGAAAATCTTCGAAAATCTTTATATTACGTATATGGGCGCTCAGGGAAGTATTGACCCGATTTAATAAAATTTTGATACTGGGGTCAGAATTCAAGGACTCTATCGGAATTTCAAATGTATAACCCATACATTGACCGATATTTTCGGTCAAAAGTCAACTATCTATAGTGGGATCCACATATTCTGTATCTAGGGTCTTGAACAGGTTGGGTTGGATTTGGACAATTTTTGGTCAGAAGGTATCAAAAGGAATTCAAAATTGTGTTATATGGGAAGTAGGCGTGGTTGTTGTCCGATTTTGCCCATTTCCGCACTGTGACATAGGAATATAAAAAGAATGCCACGTACTAAATTATGCTAAAATCGGTCGGTCGGGTCCTAAGATATATGATTTCACCAAAAAGTGGGCGTGTCCATCGTACAATTTCCTTACCGAGTCCCATCAATTTATGCTGTGCAAATTTTGTCGCCGTAGCGTTAGTGATTTAGGAGATATGTACATTAAACTTATTAGTGGCCGGGGCCAAGTATAAATGTTTTCCATAAAAGGAATTGATTGGTCCCTTTTGTATGACAGTGCTACAGTGGTCCGATACCGGCGCCGACAAATGAACAGCATCTTAGGGAGAAAAGAACGCGTCTATGCAGAAAGAAAGACATGGCTAAATCAATTGAGCTCCTCACGTCGATAATTCAAATATAAGTACATATAATTTATAAAGTAAATTTATATGTGTTACAAAAATATTCGTGGCAGGATTTATTAACTGATTAGGGTATAAGAACAAAAAACAAAAAAAGAAAGTCGAGGAGAAAAACAGAAGAGCAACTTGAAGTGTGATTTTAAATTCCCTTACAAGCTGAAATATTCGCTGATAATGGCACAAAATTTAACAGCTTTCATGGTGGCATAAATTATGCATAAATTGTGAATTCAATCCTGAGCAATCCGTAAGGGATTTGTTGAGTTGCGAAGTTGCTTGACAAAGGAAATTATGATAAATGGAGCATACTGTCTTCTCTATTTCCGCTTTCCGTTAAATTTTCTTGGCTACACACTTAAAATGACACGCCTCATTTCTGGTAGGAGAAAAGTTACAAATTCTGAAAGCATATGTATATATGTAACGGGTGATTTTTTTGAGGTTAGGATTTTCATGCATTAGTATTTGACAGATCACGTGGGATTTCAGACATGGTGTCAAAGAGAAAGATGCTCAGTATGCTTTGACATTTCATCATGAATAGACTTACTAACGAGCAACGCTTGCAAATCATTGAATTTTATTACCAAAATCAGTGTTCGGTTCGAAATGTGAAAATCCGCTTTTTTATCGACAAATTTTGTTCAGCGATGAGGCTCATTTCTGGTTGAATGGCTACGTAAATAAGCAAAATTGCCGCATTTGGGGTGAAAAGCAACCAGAAGCCGTTCAAGAACTGCCCATGCATCCCGAAAAATGCACTGTTTGGTGTGGTTTGTACGCTGGTGGAATCATTGGACCGTATTTTTTCAAAGATGCTGTTGGACGCAACGTTACGGTGAATGGCGATCGCTATCGTTCGATGCTAACAAACATTTTGTTGCCAAAAATGGAAGAAACTGAACTTGGTTGACATGTGGTTTCAACAAGATGGCGCTACATGCCACACAGCTCGCGATTCTATGGCCATTTTGAGGGAAAACTTCGGACAACAATTCATCTCAAGAAATGGACCCGTAAGTTGGCCACCAAGATCATGCGATTTAACGCCTTTAGACTATTTTTTGTGGGGCTACGTCAAGTCTAAAGTCTACAGAAATAAGCCAGCAACTATTCCAGCTTTGGAAGACAACATTTCCGAAGAAATTCGGGCTATTCCGGCCGAAATGCTCGAAAAAAGTTGCCCAAAAATTGGACTTTCCGAATGGACCACCTAAGACGCAGCCGCGGTCAACATTTAAATGAAATTATCTTCAAAAAGTAAATGTCATGAACCAATCTAACGTTTCAAATAAAGAACCGATGAGATTTTGCAAATTTTATGCGTTTTTTTTTTTTAAAAAGTTATCAAGCTCTTAAAAAATCACCCTTATATTTACATTGACAGCTGATGGATTTCTAGCTGGAATATTCAGATGGCTTATATTTATGTCACCTTGTTATGTGCTGTTTTCTCAGAGATTTAAAAGCATTAGGAAATTCTTAAAGGGAGAAGTGACATGGATAGATGAGATGAGAATGAGATGAGATGAGAATAATGTCCGCAAATAAGTCACGTGGTGTGGTTTCTAGGGAGCTAATCGTATATGTGAGGCATTAGTTGTGGACATTATGTAGCAAAACGGAGGTGTTTGAAAGTTTAAAGCGCTTTCGAATGGCTTTCTGAGATAATTTCTGATTTTTAAATTACCGAAAACCTATCAGCACACGTCAACTTGCTCTATATAAATACATATTTTATATTGTAATATTCCATGCGCATTCGTCAAGTTTTTTTCAGTTTCTAGTACATAACGTTTTCAGGAATACATACATACTATACAAATTGAATTTTCTAAAAGACCTTTTTTTACTCATCATCTTGAAAAAATATCGATTCTTTTTCAATTGAATCTACGAAAATCTCACTAGAAGCAGTGCTCTCTCTTTCTCTCTCCATTTCCTATCCGCTAAGGCAGTACTTTACTTTAACCTATTGATAAAAAATGATTGAAAAGTGATTTAACATTTCAAAAGTATTAGACATTTACAATATTCTAAGCTTGAAGAAAGGACGTAGGTAAAAATGACATAAAAATTCTTGTAAGCTTTTTAAAGATTTCATAAATACGGATTCGAGCTTTTTGAGAGCTTTTCATAGCAAATCAACTTTAATCTTATATTTTAATCCGGCGTATTAATAGCGTTTAAAATACACTCACAACATACCTTACAGAAGCTTTTGCTAAGTTTTGTCACCGAATTCAAAAGCTTTCTTAAATCTGTATTCAGGCGATTTCACATTACAAAATAAATAGAAATTTACAATATTCTAATTTTGAAGAGAAAGACATATAGTACGTAAAGAGAACATGAAAAGTTCTTTTAAGCTTTTTAAAGATTTCGTTAATAGGTATTCGTGCCTTTCATAGCTCATTAGCTTAAAGCTTATGTTTTAATCTGGAGTATAAATAACGTATAAAATTCACCCCCAACATATCTTACAGAAAAAAATTTTGTCAGAGAATTCAAAAGCTTTTCTAAATCCGTTACTCAATTTTCGACACTGAGAACTTCCTAAAATAGTACAAGCAATCAGTTCCATATACCATACAAATAAGCCAGAAATATATGAAAGTTGTATTAATACTGAATGGCTTCCAATTAGCGAAGAGCTTTATCCTGTAAATAAATTATTATTTCTAGGGCTGCAAAAATAACATACTGTATTTTTTAACTGAGATCATTTATAGTTGAATGTGAAGCTTTCGATGTTCAATGTGACAAAATTCCCTGAATTAACTTTAAATTCATTGATAGTAAAGCTAGTAATGAGCTTTTATGAGAGCTTTGTTCTGTACTGTAAGTTAAGTGTTGTAACAGATGGCAGACTTTAAATTTGAACATAAAAGTCTTGTTGTTTTAATGAGATCATTTATTTTTGACACAAAAGCTTTCAAGGATTTTGTATGTTTTGTGATTTATGAAACAGATTATTATCATAAAAAAAGCAATGAAAGATTAAATTTATTTTTCACATGGTTTGCTATAGGAAAACAAGTTGTGAGAAGGAAATTGAAAGCTTTCACTAAATAATTAAAATTGAGAGAGCTCTGACAATGACAAGTCATATAAAGTTAATTCCGAACTCTCTTCGTACGCTTTTTTATGGGTTTAATAGTTTTATCAACAGTTTGTAAAAAGCTTCGTCGAAAGCGCTATGAATTACTAATTGGAAATGAAAGCTCCAACCAAAAATTTATATTTTCTTCAATTATCTATTGCTGTAATGAATACTATTACACAAATTAAGCCAAATCGCTTTGAAAGCTTTTATAGCAATCCGATATTGAAATTGACAATAAGAACAAATGTGTAAGTCAAGCGAAACGCTGTCGAGAATTTGTATTTCAGTAAAACGAATATTTGGCAAAGAAGAATGCTACAATCAAGGACATAAATTAACTTTAGCTTAGGTGGGAGTACTAAGTGGTGCACATATACAACCTGCCGCTACACCAAAACTTGGTAACCAATTTAACATTCGCTTTGTGTCTGCGTAAAACCAAAGCAATGTGTGATTTCAAGCTGCTTTTTTCAAGCAAACGTATGTAAATGCACAAAAATAAAGATAAAGTGTTTCTTGCTCGCAGCCATTCAAAGCAAAATGAAACGAAATCAAAAGGAATCAAATGAAAAGTTCAGAACATTTAAATTATCCATAAACCGCAAAATCTCCAACATTCATGTCAAATTAAATAACTCAAGTGAAACCATAGAGAAGAGGAAATAAAGGTTTGCTTTGGGCTTCGAGCAGTTATCATCAGCAGCCATATAAACGAAGCAAGAAAAAAACCACACACTAACAATTTAGTGCAATGCTAAAAGCCGGCTAATAGTGGGCATATGTTAGTATATACACATGTATATAATACTTATACTATATATGTGGACATATTCATATATGCAAGTATATTTATATACAGTTATTTACATACTAGATTAAATTTTGATAAAATAGCGCTGCGTTTGGCTGGAAATTTCTGCTGACTTAGTGGTTTTCCTAAGTGGAAAACACAGCTGACACTCACACTCAAACACACAGCGCATAGTTTTATCAAGATTTTGCGAATGTGAAATTTTAATAACAACCAGCGTGATGTGTGAATTGCTGATAAAGTGGAAATATAAACATTGCTAGTAGATTAGTGAAGTTGTCAGTGCGGTTGTACTCATAAATATGCATGTTTGTATGTGTATATATGGTGCATACATGTGCCGTTTATTTGCATAAATGTCATGACTAAAATTTATGATTTGTAAACATATTTTGTTTATCATTAAAAAAATTGATTTTGATTGAATTTTGTTGACTTTACTTTGGATTAATATTGGCAGCAGCAAAACCTCTAAAATAAACTGAGATAAATTCTGCTGCAAACAGTTAAAATATCAATTAGAATTTCTTGGAAATTTTGCTGAATGTACGCAAAGCAATTATGAGAAAATCTATCATGGTCAATTAACTCTTTTCGGTCAGCTTAGCATGCTTGTATTTCCCAGTTTTCATTTTTGAAAGAATTGAACTGCTTTAGTGAGATAAGAGTGAAGGTAACGATTCCTATGAAATTGTGTAGAGCAGTGAATGCAGAAAGTGATTTTTTTTTTATTACTGCTTGCATGCTTTCAAGCGAAAAATTTAGAAAGTTGCCACATGTTTATAAAATTCAAGACACGAAAATTTGTATAATAAACAAATTTATTCAATAAGTGTATCAAATTACCGAGACTTAAGAAATCGTGAAGCCGAAAATATATACAACGGAAACTTGCCATCTTTTTGGAATTTTTGAGTTGCAAAAATTAATAAAATAAACTGAAATATCTAGTTGGGTACCAAATTAAGGACATTTCAGAAATTTTAAAGTAAGAAATATTTTCAGAAGAGAGTTGCCAGCTGTTTAAAATTTTTAAATTGTGAATATAAATAACATAAACGATTTTTTTTTAAGTAGACCAGGAAGTTTAACAAAGCGGACAGCACAAATTATGTTTGGAAAAGAGTTGCCAACCGTTTAAAAACGCGATACAAATAATATATAATTATTAAAAGACAAATAAGACGTGCGCATAAAACTGAGGAGATCTAGGAAGGTGTCGAGGAAGTTTACGAAAGCGGACAGCACAAATTATGTTTGGAAAAGAGTTGCCAGCCGTTTAAAAACGCGATAAAAATAATATTTAAATAAGACAAGTAAACTGAGCAGATCTAAGAAGGTTTATAGTGAAGTGTTTTTCGAGTAGAATCAAGAGGGTTTACATACGAAGATATTTTGATTAATGGGTTGCCACCTTTTAAATTTTTAAACCTCATAAAATTTATAACACGAAAAAGTTATAAAAATAGGGATTTCTAGCCAAAGAGCCTTAAAATTGAAAACATTTTTGAGGGGGTTGCCAACTATTTATATATTTGAATTGAATTAATGATTAATTTATGAAATGAAGATTTATTATAATAAAATAAAAGAACTAAAGAGGTTTAAGAAAGCTTGAAATCAGTAGTGTTTTTAGATTAAATGAAGAAATGAGTTTCTAGAAGTTGCCATACGTTTGAAAAATTAAAATAAAATTTTGCAATACTGGTGACCGACAAGTTATGATTCAAAAATATTTTAGAGGGGGTTTCTAGCTATTTACAAATAAAAATATATAGAAGATATTCTGTTTAAAGGGTTACCACCTTTTAAAAAATTAAATCTAATAAAGTCTATAACACGAAAAGTTAAAAAAATAAGAATTTCAAACCACGATGAGCGTCTAAGGTTTAAAATATTTTTGAAATGGTTGCCATCTATTTACAAATTCTAATTAAATTAATATTTAATTTATGAGAAAAAGATTTAATACAAAAAAAGAAGTATAAATCTCTTTACTACTTGAAATCAGAAGCATTTTTAATTGGTAATATTTTTTAGAAGAGTTGCCATACATTTGAAAAATTAAAATAAAATTTACAATACTGGTGTCAGACAATTTAAGGTCTAAAAATATTTTAGAGAAGGTTGCTACCTATTTTCAAATTTTTATGTAATTAATGATTAATTTATAAGATAAATATTTGTTGTAATAGGAAATGGGAAATACTGTTAAATTAGACGAATGATTTATTCAAGTTGTTTATGATGTATAGATATATTTGTAACGATTAATTTATTTGAGAAAAATATTTGTTGTAATATGAAATACTGTTAAATTAAATGAAGTATTGATTCAGGTAATACTCTTGTGAAGAGTTGCCATATAGTTGAAAAAGTAAATACAATTTAACAATATTGGTATCAAACGAAAGCTATTTGAGAGCTCTTCCATATAGTATGAGACCAAATGATACATTTCTATTTCAGATTTTCGATGTAAAATTTTTAAACTAATATAAATCTATATTGCAAAATTATCATCTAACCACACAATACTTGAGAAGTAATGAAATATGCATTACATTCTCATAATTTTAAGTAATCAATAATAACAATAAACTCAATAGGATTTAATTACACTCATTTCATAATATACTGAAGCATTCGAATTATTAAGAATCTCTTTTAAATCTTTAATTTTTCACCCGCAGCACACACTAGAGCGACGCTGATTGCTTATCGATAGTGAAAAGTATGGTAATAATAATAATCAATTTAATTATATGGATATTACATAAATGTACATAACATATGCATGTATGAAAATACAAGGTTTGTTTGTTTTTATTCGAGTACATAAGTGCATATTAATGTAATCGTTTATGCTCGCTTATCGGACTAATTTAATTGAGTGATGACGAGCATATGATACGAAAAAAAATTAAATAAACGTGCTGAATAAGCAAAATTTATTTTAAATTAATAATAATATGTATATGGATGCTTGGGAAAAACGGCAATTAAAATGAAACGAGCAAAAAATGAGAAAATAATCAAAATAAATGAGCAAGCGTTCAATGCACTTTTTATAGTTTGAACGCTGTTCAGCGCGTCATACTTTTTCAACGGTGTGTACTTTTTCAGACTGTTATAATTTTATACTCTTGCAACCTGTTGCTACAAAGCATAATAGTTTTGTATACCTAACGGTTGTACGTATCACCTAAAATTAAGCGCGATAAAATATCCGTCACTGATTCAGAAAGATCAGTTGAAATTCAGAAAGCATCCGTTCCTGACTCCAACTCCCATATACTAATTATACTGATTTTATTTTTTCTAACAAACCTTATGCCGAATATGTCAGTCAGTGTATGAGTTATATATAGTATACGAATATATAAAATTGCTTGGATTCCGATTCCCTGCTTGACGCTTTACACCTTAAGATATTTCCCTGGATTTGATTTCTGCTAGTTGCAAGAAAATAAAAAAAATGTTCGGTTGTACCCGAACTTAGTCCTCGCCTACTTGTTTTTACTTTACTTTATTTCTTTGTCCTCGGCAAATTTTTCTACAAATGCGCACACATTAGCAATCGAATGATAAAATGCTTTTTCTGCAACTTGGCCGCTTGGCAAGCGACGATAATCGAAAAGGGTTGCCACAACAATTCATCAAGCGCTTGTGGCGGATTAAGATTGCAGGAATTGGTATTTGGGTAGTTCAAAGGAGGAAGGGAAATTAAATGGAAATTTCGAAATTTTTTGTTATTTTTTAAATATAGTTCTTAATTAAATGTAACTGAAACAGTGGAGTAATACTGAAACTTTTATGTTTGGAATTTCAATATCGAAACATAATTTAGTTATTTAAAAATATACAAAATTCTGAATAAAATAAAAATAATAAAAATAAAATTAAAGCTGTGGTGTAATGCTCAAACTCTTATTTTTTCGATATTCAAAAATATATAAATTGTGATTAACTTTAATGGAGTCATGAGGTAGTAAGCAAACTTTTATGTTCAAGACTTCGATATCGAAAATGAGTTTTTAAAGTTATAGATATATGTATATATATTTTCATAGTTATATAAAAGTATCTATGATTTCGAGTATATATTTTAGAAGATATTCAAGTGAACTGAAGAAGTTTTTGAAACTAAATATTTATACACTTGACTGATCTTCACAGACTTAACTGTAGTTTATCATTCAATTAAAGACCAGCGTTATGAAATGTTTGACAGAAAATAAGTATAATCGATTTTAGTCAGAAATATTAACCTATTAACACTTTTAATCTAATATTTGTAAAGTAAATTTATTTAAATTATGATTTTTTTAATCTAAAAAGCCGAATAGTTATTTGATTAACCAAAATTTTAACCGCTTAACTATTTTCTTACATAATTTAAACACCCAACTGCACACATAATCACTTGTCGCTAATTATTCCTGTTGGTACCTCTTAATTATCGCTTAGAGAGGAACAATGCAATAAAGAACTTTGTCGTGTTTATTGTATAAATTTGCACGTAAATGTATTTGTTTACCGAAGTTTCTACATCGCGAATTTGCGCTACAATAATATTTATTTATTAACTGATAAGCCACAGAAGGGTTGGGTAATTATTTTAAGAAAGTTTTTGCCTGTGGGTATAGCAAATGAAACGCAAGCGAAATTTGTGTAAAGGGTAGTCCATATACATTTTATTTAATAAAATATTATTCTGAGAGTGTCTGGATTCATGGATTTTACTCGATGATAATGCACAATCATATCGAGCCACTATTGTTAACGAATTTAAAGCCAAATGTGCAATGAAAACTATTCATCAACAAATGTATTCATCAAACTCAAACCGTAACTCCGTGGAACCCGATTTTCAGTCGATCGAAGAGATAAAACAGAATTCGCTGAAGGAGCTGAAGGTCATCGCAAAAAGTGAAAAATGTTTCGGTAAAAATTCTGGAACTTCTAAAGCGAAAAACACATGCAAGTCACCCTGTATTAATATAAGAAGTGAAAAGGTAGATTTAACCCATATATGAGTTGAAAATATAGCGACAAAATATGCGTGCAGTAACAATTTTGGAATTTCATTGATTAAACAACCATACAAGCCACCCTGTATAAATATATAATTATACTATGCCATTTTCATGGCTTTTATCAAGTTCCTAACCACACGAGAAAGGTGTGTAGTGTAAGAAAATATTCGCGTATAATCCTTGTAAGAAACCAAATTACTCCCATAATTTTTATAAATAACCACGAACTTTATCAACGCACTTCTACAATTTATTTATAGCAGTCACATCACTATTTCCTTAGCGGCCTTACCCATTCACAACAACACTATTGTCACCAATTATGTATCTGTAATTTTTTAGAACGCTTCATAAACATTTTTTGCGCTGGGCTTAAGCTGCTTACAGCACTACAGGCATTATACAATATCTATACATTTTGCGTATGTGGCTTACCAACTGAAGACTTTTATTGCTGCGTCTGCTATTACTTCTTCTTGTATTTGACGTTATTTAATACACTGCTACCAGTACACTTGGGCACACACTCTACTATTACACAATAACTTCAATGGCTTCACTTTGTCAACGCAGGTCAACAGCAGCATTAAGTAAATAAATACCAAACTGGTGACTAAAGAATTGATTGCCGTACGCAGGTGATTGACTGACTAACTGGCCGATTGACTTTTTGGTAAAGCACACAGCGCTATCAGGCAGCCAGAGCGCAGATCTGTCAATTGATAGTTAAATAGCGAAGGTAAAAAATAAAAGTAGAAGAAGAAAAATTTCCACAAAATCACAAGCACTAGAACTACTCACTCGCCGCACTTCAAGCGCGAGCAACGAAAAATTTACGTTTCCGTTTTTAATTACTTTTACGTTACACGTAAGCGTAAAAAGCGAGTTTTTAGCAGTTGAATGCCGTTTATTATTTATTTTTTTGTATTTTCATTATTTATTGCCTTTCTTATCAAACGTCGATTGCGCACACTTTATTGTTGAGTTTGCTGTTTTTCAACTTTTTCTCTTAATTATTATTATAATTTTTTTACTTATTTTTTATGCTTTGCTTTTTTTACATTTTTTGCACTTTCGCACCATAAAATACCATAAATTACTTGCGGTCAAATGTGTAGGCAAGCCGCAAAGGTGCGCGAGCAGTGCAGACGAGCGCGCGATTTAATGACAATCACGTGAAACTGTCACAATGCTGAAAACGACAAAAAAAAAAAGTTAATCAAACACTTGAAGTAAATAACTATGACAATTGACAAGACTTCCAATTATGTTTGTTTTGCTTTAACAACTTTTCATATTGTTTTTGTTGTTATCTTTTAGATAAATGCTGCATATTTTTTGTCATCATATTTTTTTGTATTGTTTTTGTTGTTATATTTTATTAAACTTTCTTTGGAATATACATACATAGTTTCAAATAATATTTTGTGCTTTTTCTAATTTTTTTCAATATTATGTTTGGAATTTTTTTACTTACATATCTTTTGTATTGTTTATAATGCTATTTTATTTTGATTTTTTTATTTTTTTGCAAAATTTTTTTGTTTCAACATTTTAACTATATTTTTGTTGTTTTTTTCTAATTTTTTTGCACCTTTTTGCCACACTTTTATTATTAATGAATTATTTTTCATCAGCACACATTCCGTTTGGTCACTCAACGCCACTTGGTTAAACGCTCAAAATATTTTCGCACACATTTTATTTTATTTTATTCTATTTTTTTTAACAAACTGAATTTGCAAATATTTCTTACTTGTTGCCAATAATATTTTTGTATTCTGTTGCGTTTTTTCTGCACTTTTTACACACACGCTGTCATAATACGCGCCGCCAACAATATGTCACTTCTATAGGTAAATAATTGCAAATATTTTTGGCGAATAAAGTCTTCGTACGCTCAGACGCTACTCTCGCACACGACTGCGGCGATTTGAATGCGTTCACATGACTAAAAACAGCAAAAATATGTACGAAAATGATATGAGTGGCCAAGCAGCAGACAGTAGACAGCAGTCGGCAGAGCAGCAAGCAGCGCGACTGTTACTACAAGCGTACGCCAACAACAAACAGCGAGTGCCAATAAAAAGTTGTTGTGTGCGCGATGGAAGGGAGCCTATAGCGGCAACACACTAATATAAGCCCCAATAAAGCGCTGACGTCGACTGCGCAGTCCATGGCAGTTGTGCTGAGAGCGCACAGCACGAGAGAGAGCGTCAACAGCTCGTTGGTGTGGGGGAAAACACAAAAGAATAGCAAAAACAGAAGCTGGCAAAAACAAAGTCAGTGGATAAGTACAGGTAAATGTTATTGTTGCTTTTATTGTTGTAGGAATTGAGAATTGTGGAGTTTTGGTGAAGAAGGTGCATGCAAATAGGAAATGTACAAAGCTAAGTGTGGAGTAGGCAGTGGTAGAACAATAGTTGGTAGGCAGTTGGATCACATGAATGGCCAACACAAATAAAGTCATGCATACATACATATAAATAGGTGCATATATTTACATCAACAAAAGTGCATATACAAACCTCACTCATACATACACATTGTACATATTTATTTTACTTTGAGTTAAAGTGCATTTTGCACCGTGAATTGCCGGCTTTTGCGGCTTTATTGCTTGCGCACATTTTATAAATACATACAAATGTACCCAGGTAATATACATATGTAAGTACGTAGTTGGGTCACAGCAAGCTGAAAGGAAATCATACAATATGCAGAAAAACTTTAAAGGCAATAAAAATTACCAATACCCAACAACAATTGTTTACTTTGTAGTTGTAAAGCGATAATGTAATATGCAAAATACGGTCGGTGCCTAAAGGGTAATATATGTAACTATGGACATGCATACATACATACACATATCAAAATATATAGATTTGGTTAGTGCGGTAACAATGACAACAAAGTAGGCACTACATACAAGAAAGCAGCAACTTGTGTCTGAGAATAGAGAATAGCGTGCAGACGATGAGTAAAGATGGCAAATCAGAGCAATAGGGATAATACCAGTTCGTGCATATATAAGTACGTATTGTTATTCTCTTACAACCAGTTGTAACAGAGTATTCTAGTTTTGTTCACCTAACGGTAGTAAGTACCACCTAAAACTAAGGAGATAGATATAGGGTTATATACGTACATATATATATAAATGATCAGAATGTCGAGAGAAGTCGAAGTTCGGTTGATTGTCTGTATCTCCGTCTATCCGTCCGTATGTCCGTCCGTCCGTCTGTGCAAGCTGTAACTTAGGTAAAAATTTAGATATCTAGATAAAATTTGGTATGCGGATTCCTTAGTACAAAAAAATTTCAAGTTCGTAGATGGGCGTAATCGGACCACTGCCACGCCCACAAATCACCATTAACCGAAAACGTATAAAGTGCCATAACTAAGCGCTAAATTAAGGTATAAAGCTGTAATTTGGTAGAGAGGATCGAAGTGGCAAGGGGCACCTGTGGGCAAAAATAATACTTGCTTCTTGATTTGTGTACTGGATACTGAACGAATCAAGTGGAATTAAAAATTGTGCTATATGTAAAGTAGGCATGGTTGTTGTCCGAATTCGTCTATTTTCACACTGTGAAGAATGTAAGTAGAATGTCATGTACTAAATTTTGCCGATCGGGTGCCGAGATATGAGATTTGACGGGCATTACGGATTACGATTTAAGGGCGTGCACCTGGAATGTCTGGTCCATTAATTGGGAAAGTGCCACTGCCCAGCTGGTTGATATCCTTGTTAGAGTAAAGGCTGTCATCACCGCCGTCCAAGAAATGCGATAGACTGGACAAGCACTGAGGCGAAGAGGTCATTGTGGCATTTACTAGCGCAAATTTAGTGTAGGATTCGTGGTGGGAGAGAGGCTTTGTCGCCAATGATCCATTTCTATAAGATATTTTGTCTAAAAATAATTTTCTATACAATAGCTTGAGCTCGATCTCACCTTGGACTAGAACACCTTGAGAAGAGGTTGGTGCTCCCTGAATATATGTATGTATTTTCGAAAAGAGGAGTAGGAAACCATTAATTATATAACATTTCTTCGCATCTTATCTTTCAAAACCCTACATTTAAAACGCTATAACACAAACCCGCTCACACAATACGATCAACATCAATTCCGGTTAATGCCAAAAGCCAGTAAATAAGTACATAAATATATAAATACATACATATGTATGTACATAACTTTGCAGCCACCAACTGTCTACTTTGCTTGCGCTTGGTAATTAACTAACTGTGGCAGTGCAGAACAGCAACTACAATAAAACCAGCACGAGTAGTCTTCAAACCAACTGCATGCAATTTACCAACAACAACAAATATACTTATTCCACCAGCTCTCGCAGTTATTCATATTTGTACATCAATCTCCGCATTAGCTGTTGTTGTTTCGCTTTAGCGTCTTCCGCACTACTTTCCGCCACTGCTGACTGGTGGTGTTATCTGTTCGCAACAATTACAATAACAACAACAACATCCGCTACAACTGCAAGCTGCACGTAACTCATTTTATTGTTTGCACGTCCGAGAAGTTGCTTACAAATTCACAAACAAGTGGATATGGGCGAAAATAAGCATGCATACAGACATACATATGTACATATATACTACGTCAGTACATCGTACGTGTAAGTAATTATATGGATGTACGTGAATTTTGTTGCTTTCAGCATTGTTTTACTGCCGCGCAGTTCACTTCCTACTCCCACCTAACAGCACAGCGGTGACCCTGCATTCATTTGGCCAGTGCAAAATATAAAAGCCATGCAAACATACATACAGATGTATATATGTACGTACTATAGGCTTGGCTTTGGTGAACCTATTTTGTACTCAGCCAACCAAGCGTACTTAATCGGTTTCGGCTTTCAGTTTTGTATTATCCTTCGCTTCCTTTGACGCTTCCGTTCGCTCTCATTCGAAGTAAACTCCTCAATCATTCCCTTTGTCACCTTTGCGTAGAGCAGCAGCTTTTTTGCGAGCAACTGTTGCATACATGCACTTGCCTGCTTTATAATGTGTTTGTGTAACTTAAGCTGCAGTGGTGTGCCTGATAAGAGTTGCCAACCGCCTTAGTTTTCAAGAACTATTCGAGAATAAATATAGCAAAGCCGATGCTTCAGGGGATGCATGACTCATAAGTGAACCGCAGAGAGAGTAGTGTGAGATCTTAAGAAAAAATTAATATTTTACAAGCAGTTGACTCAGACTTTACATAAACACTCTTTGGAAGGAACCATTTGTTCAATACCATACTTGTAAAATCTTTTTTTTTATTGTAAACCAACATTGTTATGTCAAAATTTGTAAAATTGGAAAAAAGTTACATTTTTCTGTGAATAGAAGTAGATAGAGAGAATAGCTATCAAACCAGTTATCAAATTAATGACATCGGTTTGACATTTGTGTTCAGATTACTTTGGTAAATAACTTTGTTCGGACTTAAATTCCAAAGATTCACGTTTTGAAGAGTCGAGCTAATACAACACAGCTCAAAAAGATCCATTTCCTGAGAATAACAGGTGATCCAGTAGAGTTCCTTTTTTCAGTAGCCTTTTTTTGACAGATCACGCTTGAGTCGTCTCAAGCTGTCATGTTATTTTTGAACGATCGAAAATTCACCTTCTGTAATGAATGTGTTTCCGGCCCTTCGCTAAACTTTGGTCACCATAATCGGCCTACTGAGTATACTATTCGAAACACCATCACCCATCTTGAGACTCAGCATTCTTTGTTGGATAATTACACGCAAACCTCGACGCTGCTAAAAAAGAGACATAATTGATTTTTACCCAAAACTCTGTTAGTTTTTGGCCTAGCGAAATTCCATTATCGATTGTGATTTGAGTTTTGGAACAAAAACGGATTGCATGAAGAAATGTATACAGAATATGCAGACAAAACTAGATAGTGATCGGATCATTTGTCTGCGAGTAAAGTATGTGTAGAGTATGTAAATAATAAAAATTTTTTTGTATTAAGAAAATCCTTAAGAGACAATCCAGGCTCTCTTGTATGCAGAAAAACTTAATTTATGGTGAGATACTCAACCTGAAGGCATTATTGGTCCAGACTTTTATAAAACTAAAGACGGATATAGCAGTCTTAACGTCAAAAGTGAGCACTATAAGCAACAGATTCGCGACTTTTTTATTCGCAACATCGAAAACAGTTGTCTTAATGCTAAATAGTGTTGCAGCAAGGTCCAACAAACCATATAGCCTTTAAGAACTTCCCTTTATGGGGTTAACCTATTCATTACCGGGCCATATTAAGACATATAACTACTTTTTATCATTAATTTTTCATTATCGAGTCATATTAAGAAATGGATCATATCATCGGTCATATATGAGTGTGGATACGTTGAGCCTATGGTCTATACCTACCAAGAAAAATCCACAGACCAGTGTGAAACGAATAGAAAGTATAGTCTTCACATGAAATGCCAAATTTCTCTTCAAATAATATATGAATATCATGAAAAACTGTGAAAAACCGAAATATTCCAGATTTAATTATTTTTTCAACATAATATTTACGACTGTTCTTTACATATAAAATACCCGATATATTTTTGTGCTTGGACAAAATGATTTTCATTTAAATTTTTTCTCTAGTAAAACTCTTTCATGAATTTTCATCTTTTGCTTTGTTTATTTTTTCTAAAAATTCAATTTCCCCTCAACTGCTTCCTGTCCATCCGTTATACAGGTAACCCTATGCCGGATGTTAGTTTCAAACCTCCACTTCCCAGCTTTCCACTTAGCTTCCCTTGCTTTTGCAAACAAAATTGGCAAACAGAAAACACGCTCTCCAATTCAATGGCGCTCGGCAATGCTCTCACTCGCTTACATACAAACATACAGTGTTGTGCTCAGTTTGTGTTTTGGAGCACGTAATTTTACAAAAACAACACACGCATTGTGTCGACATCGGCGACTGCGACGACGACGCCGGCCACCCATAAGTAAACAACAAAATCTGCAACAACCGCGCGCTCTCTAAACTGCCTGCTTGCTTCAGTTTTGTTACTTATTGGCCAGTGACGGTCAGGGCAAAAACAAATAATGCTCCGAATGCTTTGCGGCAAGTTGTGGAGGCGCACGAGTTTCAAAAAAAAAAATCAGTCAGAAAATTATAATATAGAAAACAAAAAAATGAAAAAAATTGAAACAAAACAATATTTAGCAGCGGAAATTCGTATTCTGTTAATGTGTGTAGTATTTTTTTTTTGTTTTGATGTGTGTGTGTTGGCATTTTACTTTTTGTTTTCATATGCCGTATTGCGGCTGTTCTCATTGCTGCAGTAATAGCAGCAGCTGTTTGGCTTTTGCTATTGCTGTTGCTGTTGTTTTGCTCGCGAATTCTATTTTATGGAGTGTTGAAAACACTTTGTTAAACAAACTCTGCGCTTCGGTGTTGCTTTCGTGATTCTACTTATTTTTCCCACATTTATTTTGGTTTAATTTCGACCGGCTTTATTTTGTTGATTGTTTCCATTGTTGTTTTCTATTTTTCTGTACGGCATACTTTGCATTGTAAACACTCAACACACTGGCTAAATTTATTTGGTTTTTTCCGCTTCTTCTCGCAGCAAACTCTTCGTATTTCGAAGTATTGTTTCTAAGGTTACGAATTCTGCATAGTTTTGGCTGAACTTTGTTTAGTTATGTATGTAATAGTTTTCGAAACATTCCAAGTAGTTATTATTGTTGCTGAAATGTATTAAGTACACAAACAGACGCAACAGATTTTCTAATTGAGCACGTTAATAATCAATGTAAGTAATCAGCTTTTACTACAGTGTATGATACGCCAAGCCTTGGAAAGTGCCGAATCGAACGGGCAAGTGATATAAATGTAATGGTGACAGCCCACGTTCATATTCCTTTAATGACGTAAGCATATACTCCCTTGTTTTGAATCCAAGTGGATAACCTTGTTGTTGATTTCAAGTATGCAATTTTAGTTAGGTTAGGTTAGTTTGGTAGGCCAATGAGCTACTCATAGACCAGTTTTGGTCCTTTGCGATACCAGGTGGAGCTCAGTTACTAGGTCCATGAGGAGTAGTCTTCTTTTAGGACGCTTGCGCTTGATGCGAATTTTAACAGACTCTATGACCTCAGTATCGACACCTTTTCCAGAGTTTACAAAGTA
The DNA here is from genome assembly GCF_023373825.1 of Bactrocera dorsalis. Classification (NCBI taxonomy): domain Eukaryota; kingdom Metazoa; phylum Arthropoda; class Insecta; order Diptera; family Tephritidae; genus Bactrocera; species Bactrocera dorsalis. The sequence continues at coordinate 61,688,667 of NC_064307.1, read as the reverse complement.
GTCTTGCCAATGCAGTACAAGTGCACAAGAGATGATCCATTATTTCTCTGGTGCCTTGCTCTAAACATTTCCTGCAGTCTTCTCGATCTGTCAGCTCCGTTCTGCGGACGTGTGTCGCCACCCGACAGTGAGTAGTTAGTACTCCGATTATGTTCCTATAGTCGTTTTTACCGATCGTTTTGTGTACTTCCGATCTACCGTTTTGTACCATCGGGTTTTGAGTTTATTTACATACCATGCTTCTATCCAAATCGTCGTATAGACAATGCGTTGGTTTCCCAATGTTGATCATGTTTTCGGTTGTTAACTGCTTTGCTGTCCACGCAGATGTTGCCTGCAGGTGCATTAAACTCCATTCTCCATTTTCGACCCACCTAGTTATATCGAACAAAGAATTGACGATTCAAATGCGACTGCTTGCTTCTCCACAGCTGATATTGCTGTCAAAATTTCTAAATTATTGGAGCAAAAGACCACTGTAACGTTCGAATATTAATTTAAATCATATTTCGGGAAATTTCAAATATTCTAAGCGGTTTCTTTAAACAAACTATTATTACCGCTGTGTCTTGATTCGCTGAACCATGCCAATATCGCCATATATCTCATATAGCTCATCGTTGCAGCGGCTGCGGTACTCACCTTTGCCAATACGCAAAAGACTATGAATCTTCCGCTTTTCTCTCGAACAGTCCAAAAGCCGACTCATCATGATCTCGTTGGCCATGCCTCCAACAACGAAAAGTCTGCCCAAAATAAAGCACCGAAGTTGGAAATAATGATATCACTAAATAGGGTTTAGCGAACATCCGTTCCCAAGAAAGTATTCTCAATTCAAAATTGCTCACGCCTCTTTCACACAAATATTGTTTGCTATTTCAGTTCTAAAACTTTCGAAATCAACATATCTTTGTTTTTTTTTTCGAAATGTATATTGTTTTTCTCCTTGAGTATACTTTCTATTTGAATCAATGTTTCCTGCATTCACAGGTCCAGCAAAGTACACGCCGACACTGAAGGTAAGCGCTCTTTGTTAAAATTTGTTCCGAATAGAATGGAAAACTGATTTTTTTTTTATGGAAATAATTCTCCGCACAGACACCAAAAAATTTCATAAAGCGAATTTTCGAAACTTCAACACAAAGTAACCGACAGTTAACTGAAGCGAAAAATGTTTACTACTTTTTATCTTTTTACCACAACAGGTCAAAGGTTTATAGCAACAATGTTGCTGCAACATATTTAACGCACAAAATACTTTGAATAAATATGCGCTCACCCACTGGGCGCCATTGGCAGCACAGCAATTTTATGGCTGTCAGTTTTATGAGAAAACAAGTGAAATTGAATGAAAATACAACAGCAGCAACAACATAAAAGTGATAGTAAAACAAAAAAAAATAAATACTATAGGTATAAAGGCGTATAAAAACAAAGTGAAAATGTCTAGTGATGAATGAATTAAGCTGGCAAGGCAAAACGCCATTGGGCGCCCTGTTAGTGCTCCTATGGCGGCGTCATTAACATGCGAGTGCAATAAATTTTAATTGTTAACAATTTAACTGTTTATTTCTGTCGAAGGAAAATGGCAAACAGCAAATTTATATAAATATATAAAAGCGAATTTATGATTTCATTGTTTAATTTACAACCTGCGCAACGCAAGCGTGTGGTTGACAGTTAAAAGTTAAATTTCAATTAGAGATTTCCTAGTAATAATAAATAAAGGAAACAACGTTAGAACACATTTCACACAATGCGGTGTAAGGTGGTGGAATTTGCTTTGATTTTATCATTGAAATAATTATATCATAAATATGAAATATTTACATGCGTGGTAGATATGTAAATAAAATAACGTTTATTAATGACTAATTTATGTTTGAAATTATTTACGATGTCATAAAATGTATTATTAATTGCATAAAATTTTAGAAATAACAATTAAATACGTGCATTCAGTTATAATTGGTGGCCACTAAAGTAAACAGACGCAACCAAACATATACAATGATATATCACATATGTATATATAGTAAATATTAGGCTATCCGTTATTTTCCAAGTTAATAGTTTTTATAAACATCGTCTGAAGTTTCAGTTTTTTGCACCAAAACAAAGGATCCAACGTAAGAAGCTCTTTATTTTCAATTTAAAATTTAACTCATTTGAGTTCCCTCATATTTAACATAGAATTTTTTGACCTTTTGATCTAGAATACCAGCATAAAATTTTCCGCGCTACAAAAACGGCTCAACAGATTTTTTTTCATACAAATAATGTTTCAAGAGTTATACGCTGTTATGGTTATGCATTAAATGTACTATGGAGCATTCATGCAGTATTTGATACAATAGTACCATGGCGTATGAGCAACGCGAAGTGTACCATATAAATCACTTGTATGAATGCTCACTGAGCTATGCTGAGATCATTTACTTTAACTTTAACCACGTATAACTACGAACTGAATACTTTTATGAAAAAAATTAATATGACCTTTTTATTAGAGCGGAATATTTTGTATTCGAATTTCACTTTTCAAAACTATAGGTATTTTTGCTTCGGAGATAAATGATTTATTGCAAAAATATTAAAAAATCACATGTTACATTCATGAAAAGAACGCAATAATTTGAGCACAGCTTAAATTAAAAATAAAGAGCTTGTTTACATTAGCAAAAATTTAAAATACTGACGTCATTTAAAAAAAATAACTTTGAAAATGAAGCAGACCCCAATATACACACTTTTTTACACATATACAATTCGAAGCATATGTTTGTAAGCCAATAAATACCAGCATTAAATGCGACCAATTAGTGAAACAAAGCAAACACGCAACTGACTTTGGCTTAGGTGTGTGTAATTAGCCGCATCCTAGCGCAATCATAGCAACTAAAACGTGTTAGAAATTAATATTTTAGCTACGAAATCGAAAGTTTAACACACGTTCACTAGAAAGCTTGAATTTATTTGCAATTATTTTTATTTAATTGCTATGGAATTGCTTTAGAACAAATTTCGCACTATTTAGCGCTTTATTAGTGGCAGTTTCGTATTCGAATAAATGTAAAGATTCGATATATAAAAACATATAAACGCACATGTATCTTTTAAAACGAATTTGCACTTCAATAAAATAAAATGTGTTAAATAGCAATAAATTGCGAATTTAATATACAAATAGCAACTAGCAAGATCAGCTTGTTAATTCATAAATGGTAGTGTAAATATGTATTAGCTGCGATAATAATGTATTTTGTATGAACTATTACTCACCTTTTTGTATTATTGACGTTAATAAGGCACAAAATTAATCTGAAATATAAAAAGAAAAAAATATTATAAATCAATTAATTATTATTAATTAATTTTTTATAATGAAATTAATTATTATAAATTTTTTTTTAATTTAATTAATTGTTATTAATAATAATTTTTTAAGAAATATATTTTTTAAAATTTAATTTATTATTTTTTAATATTAGATTAATTATTAATAATTATCTTCTATACAATTAATACTTTTTTACTTTAAAATACTTTAAATTGAATAATTTACTAAATAAAGTTTTATGAATACACCTATTTTATACTAATATAGCGATATTGAAAAAAAAAATGTGGAACGTATTTGTATTGTTTGTATTTTGTATTATTGACGTTAATAAAGCAAAAAGTTACACTGAAATATTAAAAGAAAATTATTATTAAACAATTAATTTTTATTAATTAATTTTTCACAATGTAATTAATCATTATTATTTTTTTTATAATTTTATTAATTATTATTAATTTTTATTAATTAATTTTCCACAATGTAATTAATCATTATTATTTTTTTTTATAATTTAATTAATTGTTATTAATTTTAATTTGTTAATTACTTATTATAATTTACTTTTTTTAATTGAATTAATAATTTTTTATTATTAAATTTAATATTATTAATTATTTTTATACAATCAAAATTTTTTTTTTTATTTAGAACACATTTTTTTTAATGAAAAATTTATTCAATTATGTTTAAAATGCACTTATTTTATAATAATATTGCGATGTTTGAAACAAAAAATGTTTAATTGGGCAAGAATATTATTTAATTACAATACAATTTTCTCTTTTCTTTTATTTTTCTATTATTCAATTAATTGTTATTATTTTTATTATTTTTTATTTTTATTTTTTTTGTTTTTTTTATTTTTTAATTTTAATTATCATATAATTTTTTTTATTATTTGTTTATTTACCTAATTATTTTTTTATTTAATTAAATATTATTAATTATTTATTTAATTTTTTTTTTCTCTATATTAAAATAAACTGAGTTTTATTACCCTAAAAAGTTATTTTTCTTAGTCTTCTTCCAATATTTCTAGTATCATCCAAACTATTTCAAAAACCAAAGAAAATCTATCAATAAAACAATGGCATCCTCCATTTGCGACAAGAGCACCAGTCTTCTTAGAGTTCGAATTCTGTCTAGATTCATTATTGGTGTAATACCAACATTTTTCGAATTATTTTAACGACAGTCTGTTCACGAGATGGTAAAACGTCGTCTTCTAAGATGACTACTCAATAAAACAGTGATTCATAACTCTCTCCGATTAGGTTTTGTGATACTTCCACGTTTTCTGAAACTTCAGCATTTCTTATGGCCTCTACAAGTCGTTCCAAATTCAATATTCATCTTATTGCAACTTTTTCGGGTTATTGCAACAACCATCTGATCACTCATCATACGATCTCTACTACGGAAATTGTTTACAATATCACTTTCTCTTAAAATTATCAGCCTAGCAGTCACTCGGAACTTCACTGATAACTGGAATACATTGTACTCGTCCTTTGAGGAAGAGTTTAGAATTCACCAAGTCTCAAGCTCATTATCGATATTTGCTATTATCTGCAAAAGTTCAATAATATCCAATTGAACCTCGAAAAATGCTTTGACTCGAAGGACACCGCCAATTCATATAAATAAATGTAAGACTCTGCAAAAAACACCAAAAATCACATTTAGACAGTTCATTATTTGGGACAATATACTCAAGAACTTTCATAATGGCGAAATAACTATTCTTTGAGGACTCAAGTTTCTTCAGTAATTTTTATGACGAATCTGCACGGCCAATCCTAAGCATTGTATTATATATATTACAGAAAAATTCAAACATAATCTCTTGTACTTGCATTCCCAGGAAACTTTCACCGATATGACTACCTATTCCTTCGACCTTACTTTGAGCTATATAAAATATTCCTCAAACACCCTAAAATACATCAGGAAAGAGACAACTTTGTTGAAAAGATGACAAAAGGGACGCGGAAAGGGCTAATAAATATCTCACAATAACTTTTAACACATTGTATAAATATTGAAGGCGATCACGTCAACTTTTAAGTACATCGACTCTTAGCTCAAACGCGTGGCAATTGAATTTTGTTTACAAAAAATAAATAAAATCAAATACATAAACTTAATAACAGCTTTAAAGATTTTGGAAAATTTTTCGTAATTTCTTTTTCTTTAATAACTGGGTTCAACGCTTGATTTGGCCATTAATTTAAATAACATTAATTTGCATATTTAACGATATAAAATATCAACACTGAATGCATACAAATTTAAATCACATGCAAGAATTCGCGCACACGAAGCGCAGGCGCGTGTAAATTAAGAAAATAAAAATGTCAAAGTCCACATTTACTTGCAAAAACTCTCCGCAGTGCATTGATTTCTACATACACACAAAAATATCTGAGCCAAAATCGCACACCGCTTAACAAAGTCGAGCGAGCGCCAAAGGCTGACTGCATTGCAATCACTCCTCCCGATCAGCGCCGCGTCTGTTCTGAACTCTACTTTTTTGTTTACTTCGCCTCCTGCTCACCTCAAACGGAAATTGCTATCATTGCTGTTTTTTGCATTGTATTCAGTTTTTTATTTGTTGTTTTTAGCAAGGTTTACCTTGACTCGCTTTTTGCCTTTCAATTTCTATCGGTATCTATTTATTGGCATTTTTTATATTTTTCTCCACACGCTCGCGTTAATTTCATAGAATTCGCACTTTTCGATTTCTGCCGCTGTTTGGCTACCTTTTTCTTTTTTGTTGTTGTAGTTTTTATTGTTATTTTTTCTGTCCGCCTAACGGGTGTCAATTGATATTGACAATATTTACATTCATTGAATTGACTTGGCAATTGCTTTTTTATCTTTTTCGCATTGGCTTCTGCACGAAGATAAAATTTCGCCATATTGTTGGACACTAATTTGGTCGAAAAGTTTGTATATATGTATATCTATATATTTTTTATACGCTAATTATTATTTTATTTTGGCTATTTTACTTGCTTCCCATATTTCTCTAATTAATTTCATAGCGTTATTTAATTTGTCAAGCTATAATTGGCATGTGAGCTATTAAGTCATATGCCAGCATACTCCTTTGTATATAAATACATATAGGTATGTATATATATGTATGTATAGGTTTATAAACCTTTTATTTAATTAGCGGCTAAAGCAACAGTCAAATGTCAGTCAGTTAAACAGTTTGCTGGCCAATAAAAGGAGCACACAAAGTCGCTAACTGTATTGTGTTTCCAGCAGACGCATTAAGTCGCTTCAGCGTGGCGGTATAACGACAGCTTACATATATATTATGGCATATAAGGGGTGCTCAGAAAGTTCAATATTGAGAACATATATTATTATATGCTCGAGAATTGTTATGTTGTCGCGATGAGGAGGCTTGGTAAGTACAATGATCCTCAGAGCGATGCCGGCGATAGCTTACCTACTGGCAGAGCCAACCAATTCGGTAAGGTGCGTATCGAAGCTAAAACAATCTGCATAACACACAATCCTTCTGCGAGGGAGGTCATTTATAGTGTCTGCTCTCATGACAATGACGACTAGAGCGGGCGTTTTGCTTGAAACAAGCGGCTCACGTTATAAACGTGTATATTTTATGGCAGGTTCGTAGGCCAATGGCCTCCTACAACAAGTTTCGTCACTGCTTCTTGTACTTGTTTGCTCCACCGTAGACACGGTATATCTCTACGTGATTTACCATCGACTTTTGCATCGAAACCTTTTTTCGCTGAAACGTCATCATCCATCCACACAACATGACCAAGCTACCTTAGTCGCTGAATATCGTTGGGGGACAGAACATACAGTACGTTATTTGTCCGGATACGATAGTTATCTCCAATATGTAAAGAGCCAAAAATCTTGCGCCATATCGCAGTGGAGAGATAACATACTGCCTACCTTGCAACGTTACAATCAACCACAACACGTGCGGGATGGTATAGATACCAAAAGCTGAAGAGAGAAGTGAGACGCATTTGCAGACAAAAAAAGAGAAAGGCCGAAAAGGAGTAATGCTCAAAAATTCTACGAAAAGATGCGGCGACTAACAGAAGGTTTCAAGACCGAAGCATACTCATGTAGAACCCCCGGAGGTGATCTAGTGACTGATGCTCAAAGCAGTAAAAACATAACATCTGGAGATGGTGAACCCGATTTCCCAATCGATTAGGATGGAGTAGACATGCACTTGCCTGACCATGAAGAAGTCCGAATACCAAATACGCTTCTGAACGAAAGCATGCCCCACGATTAGTTATATGCATTTATCTCAAATAATAATTAGATCACAGAAGACTTCCATTATATGGCATTAAAGGTCGCCAAATGATCTTAAATATTAAAAATATCTTAAAGACATCTTCAAATCATACATTTTGACCACCCTTTCTTATTTAATATTCAACCACATCCATTAAGCTCTTTAGTGTCCTTGCTACTGTTTCGTTTGTTGTAACCGTTTCCATTGTATTGAGTTGCCTCGTCGTCTGCCATATTTTATTTTGTTTATTTAATAATTTATTCTGTACACTCCAGTTCACCACTTTCAATACAAAACTTACCTACCGCCGGTGAAGCGACACGCTCGCAGAGATAGCAAGTGCAATGCTAATAAATTCTAAAGCTTTACTCGTGGGTCTTGCAAACAAAGTCATGACGTTAAATATTTTTTTTCTCATTTTATCATTTTTATTCTCACTGAATGGAAGCTGCGAGCACAAAACGCCACAGCAGGGGATTAGCTTCAATTTAACGCACCTTTGAATACGAACCGGTTTATAGGTACGCAAAAATATTTTCTACTAAAAATTTAAATTTAAATTAAAAGTTTTTGCCTTTGGCTAAAAATTGCTAATGACTGAGTTAAAAGTTGTTTACAAACACTGCACTGATGTCATTTTAAAATGTTTTTGTTTGTTTAATGTTTTCAAATTGAACTGCTGTTAGTAGCTGCAGCTATTAAAGCACCGCTGCTTAAATAAAATTGATACGGGTAACTATGTAATTATTTTTACAAATAATGTTCTCCCGTATAAATGAAAATGGTTTCCAATGCTCTTCGGTTAAAGTTCGAATTTATTGAGACAAATCATCGACTTTTGATTAAAATCGACAACAAACGCTTTAAATCGACGGAAATGAAAGTTAAATCTGAAATTTATTTCTCATAACAAGTTCTTACTTGTATAAGCCTAAGGGGTAATAACCACTTGTGAACATCAAAAATGGGGTTATTTGCTAATGTATCGGATATTAGTATCGTGTGTGATTAAAGTGGAGGTACTTTTTTCAATACGCTTTTTTTGAGAGATCACGCATGAGTCGTGTCAAGCTGTGATGTTATTTTTGTACAGTATTTTTTGACATTTCATCATGGAAAGACTTACGTCTCAACAACGAACTCGAACTGACGTTTCATATGGAACGACTTGGCACATTTTACGTCGAGACTTTAAATTGAAAGCGCACAACAGCTTGTGCAAAAACTTAAGAAGATCGACATCTCTCTATGGGCTCATGAAGACGGTCGAAAAAGATCCGACGTTTTCGAGCAACATTTTGTTTCAACAAACTGCATCAATCAATGGATTTATTGAGAGAACACTTCGGTGAGCACATAATTTCACGTTTTGGGCCGGTTGACGGCCACCAAGATCGTCTCATCACGCCGTTGGACTTTTTTGGTTTGTGGATATGTATAGTCTAAAGTCTATGCGGACAATCCCGATTACATTCAGGCTTTGGATCAATACTTCACGCGTATCTTCGCCAGTTACCAGTCGAAATGTTCGAATCATCGAAAATTGGACTCAACGGATGGACCATATAAGACGTAGACGAGGACAACATTTGAAAGAGATAATCTTCAAAAAATGTCAAAGAATGTTCTTTCGAATGATAAAAAAAAAAATATTCCCCATTAAATTTGAAGTTTCTTTGTGTTTTTTTTTGAAGTAGGGAACCACGAAATGGATCCCCATTATTTCAGAATATTGTTCGAAAATTTGAAGTTGATCTCGATCGGATATATGAGCGTATTTATATGAATTTAGTTTAATAACTCCCAAAGCTTTAACCTAATTTTTGTGAAGTAATGAAATTCTTGATAACAATTTCGATTTTTATTGATATATTTTTACTTTTTTTCGTAGAGAGCTATGGGATCAAGGGAATCCAAATTTTTTCACAATAAATCGCTTATGCGATCAATTATTAAAGTACATCAAATTGTGTAAATTTAGATTATTTTTATTTATTTATTAAATACTACGCCTATTCAAACAATAATATATGCACAAAAAGGGGTTTTTTTCTTATTTTCAAGTGGTTATAACCCCCGCTTACTTCTTACAACCCTTGACTAAAACGCACCATATTTCATCGCCACATGTTTTTCTGCTCTTTTTCAAACATAACTTAAAATTTCATTTGCCATTTGCCAAACGTACACCTACTGTTCATTTAACTCAATAAGGTTATTATAACACATTCACACCGAAAGCAAAAGTTATACAAACTTTACAGCATCTTTAAAATTGTTCAACTTACTAAAAACCTGACAGGAAGTAAACAAGTTGGATGCAAACTTTTTGACCAACTTAATATCTAATTTCACCCCCGCAGCGCATAAAACTGTCTAACCATTTTGTCGGCAATACCAGCAGAGTCGACATAAAGTTTATAGTGCCGCTTAGTTGGCAGTTGTGCCATATTGAAAGTGGAAATAAAAGTATTTTTTGGAAAAATATCAAAAACAAATACGGAAGAGATAAGTTCGAATTCCGCCGAATATAATATTAAGATGCCAGATATTAATAAAATGTTCCCTGAGACTTCTTAAGGTAACATCACCAATCTTATGGAGTAAAGTCACTCACATTTTGGCCCACATATGCAGTATTTTTGACGCACACGGCATGCCATTGGCAGGAAAAGATTATTTCTCATTTGCAATTATATACTGGGGGCCCACATATTCGATAGCCAGGGGCTTGAACAGTTTTTGTTAGATTTGGATCACTAGGTGACATACTCTAAAGCATTATTCATGCAAAATTGTATTCCATTATATGGTGTTAAGTGCTTCTTCATTTGTGTACTGGAAAATGTAAGCTTCGATTGGAATTTAAAATTGTGCTATATGAGAGGCGTTATAGGCGTGGTTGCAGTCCGATTTCGCCCATTTTTGCACTGTTACATATGAATGTAGAAAGAATGTCTCGTACCAAATTTATTTTAAATCGACCAGGTGGGTCCCGAGATATGTGATATCACCTAAAAGTGAGCGGTGCCACGTGCATAGTCCAGTTTTTACCCCGGCTCCTATTAAGACTTCTTATACAATCTCGGGTGTAAAATTTAATAGCTCTCTCGTTTTAAGTTATTGATTTATCGCGCTTTTAGTAATTTTTAACATTACCATTATATGGGGAGTGGACTGCGTTACGATCCCCTGTGCCAAATTCCACATCTATAACTTACTTAAGTGCTTAGTTATGGCATTTTATAGGTTTTCGCTTAATGGCGTTTTGTGGGCGTGGGGTTACGGCCATCTGTAATACTAACCGTCTTGCCGAGGAACATGTGTACCAAGTTTCATTAAGATATCTAATTATACCCTGAACAGGGTATATTAAGTTTGTCACGATGTTTGTAACACCCAGAAGGAAGGGTCGGAGACCCTATAAAGTATATATATAAATGATCAGTATGTCGAGCTGAGTCGATTTAGCCATGTCCGTCTGTCCGTCTGTCTGTCTGTATATATACAAACTAGTCCCTCAGTTTTTAAGATATCGTTTAACAAACGCCATTTTCTCTTCAAGAAGCTGCTCATTTGTTGGAACTGCCGATTTCGGACCATTATAACATATAGCTGCCATACAAACTGAGCGAGCGGAATCAAGTTCTTGTAAGGAAAACTTTTGCATTTGACGTGATATCTTCACGAAATTTGGTATGGATTATTTTTTAAGGCAACAATGTAATCTCCGAAGAAATTGTTCCGATCGGATTACTATAGCATATAGCTGCCATACAAACTGAACGATCGGAATAAAGTTCTTGTATGGAAAACTTTCACATTTGACGAGATATATTCACGAAATTTGGTATGGATTATTTTTTAAGGCAACAATGTAATCTCCGAAGAAATTGTTCAGATCGGATGACTATAGCATATAGCTACCATACAAACTGAACGATCGGAATAAAGTTCTTGTATGGAAAACTTTCACATTTGACGAGATATATTCACGAAATTTGGTATGGATTATTTTTTAAGGCGACAATGTAATCTCCGAAGAAATTGTCCCGATCGGATTACTATAGCATATAGCTGCTATACAAACTGAACAAATAGTTACTAACAGAAATGCACCTGTATTTAGCTTCGGTGCAACCGAAGTTAACGTTTTTTTCTTGTTTTTTCCTCAAGCTACAGCTTGCACAGACAGACATATGGACAGACAGTCAACCGGATTCGAGCTCGTCTCTTCATTCTGAGCATTATATGTAAATCTTACACGATTATTTTTAGGTGTTACAAACAATGAATTTATAGAGATTTTTTCGCAGTTGAGATAATTACGGTTTGTCTTGAAAATAGTGATATCAGCCGTCAATACGCATTTGAAAGTTAAAGTCAGTTTTCAAAATCAGTTTGATTTGCTCCAGTGCTCTCCATCGACGAAAGTATTACTGCTTTACCACGCCTTCTAAGAAATTATTCTGGTGCACTTTTTCCCTGTTTTAACCCTTTTTCATAGAAGGGAGGAAGTTAAATACAGGAGTCTCCCCACCAAACCATTATAGCAGCTGGATGGTGACCACTTTGAACCCTTGGAGATCATCAGAAATATGTCTTGATATTGATCTGAATGAGATATCTATTTCCTTTGACATATGTACAGTATGTACACTCGTGGCCACGCAAAGCTTACCCCTAAACTTTCCTAAATCTTTTTTCGGATTTTTTCGTTCGTTCGGGATTTTCTTCAAAACTAAACATAATTATAGTTTTTAATTTATTAAGTTTAATGAGTAAAACACAAACTAGTTTTTCTGTGCTTATACAAAAGCGTCCGATTTTATTGTTTTTAAAGTAATACAGACTAAACTTCGTGTTTCAATTAAAAAATAAATAAATTAATTTCAATTATTGTGTAAATGAAATTAAATTAAAAAAATAAAAAATACCAATTTGACGTCGCATGTCTCTTATGTACATTTCGAGGTCATTTTGTAAAGCTCACTAACTTTCAAATGATTTTGTCTATAGCTGAATGTGTTGTTTTTAATTTTTAATAGTTTTGATAAAAAAAAATGTCATTTACTTAAGTATTTCTAATTAAAAAATTCCTATACCGTAAAAAGTACCGTTATAAAGTGTTGTCAAATATGCACAACACTTGAAAATTTTGAGTGGTAAGCTTTGCGTAGCCACGAGTGTATAGCTTTGGATGGAATTGTATGTACGAAAGATCTTTAGAATCGTAGACAAGATTTGCATATGTTCCTTAAAATCTCTTATACGTGAAAAGTGTTAAATAGTAAGATACAAAAAAATTTTTATTGAGACTAGAAGAACTTTTGGTGTTTCATTTCGAAAACAGAGAGAGATAGAGGATTTCATACCGTTCTGTTTACGAACAAATTCCCTCATAACTGTTTGCGATAATCGAAATGTGAGAGACATATGTACATACATATATGCAATTCTAAATAAATGCCTACTGTTCGTACAAGAACGGAATACTACCAGAGAGCGTAAAGCAATAAAATGTGCACCTTCTCATTGCTTTACGTTCTCTGATGCTTTAATGTACGAGATAACACACACACAAACAAAACATTGTCTGTTTCTTTTCACATGCGTTCGCGCTCGGAAACGTATGGAATGTGAACACAAAGGAATGCAAATAATTTAATTTGCTTGTAGTGTTCATTTGGCTTTTGTGAACGAAACGTCTTTTGTAAGTGATTTAAGAAAAAATAAATAAAATAAAATGCCTCGTCCAAAAAATGAACTTTTGCGACAGATGTTAGGAAAAAACGAACTCAATCAAGTTATTTGCAATTATGGTGCATGTAAAAAAAGGGTGTTAAGTGGGCATGCCGCCAATATACAACGACATTTGCGCCTGATGCATCCAGTCATATACAACTCGTATATAGAACAGAAGAACGCAAGTAAATGTAACGGGAACATAAAGAGTGAGGAAACACGCCACGAAATGCGGCAAAAGTGTTCACGCAAAAAGTCGAAAATTGAACTGGCGATAGTTGAGTTTTTTACAAAATGCGAACGACCGCTAGGTATGCTAGAGGATCGTGCCTTCAAAGTGTTGGCCGAACCGGCTTTCGCTACGCTAAACATGAGTGTGAATCGAAACAGTGTACTCGAAATGATAAGCAGTTATGCGCACAAATTGCGTGCAGAAATACGAGATGATTTAAGTGGAAGTTTAATGGCAACTAAAGAAGATATTACGCTGCTCGGCATTAATGTGCAATACATTAAAGATAGAAGCATACAAATCAAATCATTAGCCATAAAGGAGCTACAGAGGGGATATACAAGTGAATATGTGAAAACGCTGATAATGGAAGTTTTAAACGAATATTCGATTAATATACAAGAGATCTTAGCGATAACAAGTAACGATAACACCATATTAGATGCGGTTAAAGAGTTAAATGAGGATTTGCATAGTGTTTTAGGTGGTGACGAGACATTTAATCACAAAACCATAAAAAAGGAAAGTGGTTTTGATAGCAGTTTCGAAGATTGGCTGGAGGAAACAGATTTGACCTCATACAATATAACCAGTGTACTGAGTGGCACACAAACGCTACAACTTTGTGTTGATGCCATTTTACAAAACCCGGAGATTGAGAAAAATCTAGAAAAATGTGGCACACTAATGAAAGAGCTGGGCACACCAGATGTTTGGCAAATCTTTGGACCTGCCAGTTGTGAAAAGAAACGAAACGATTGTACCACTATGTATGAGTTTCTGGAAAAATTACCCGTTATGTTACCAACTAATGTCACTTTATATCTAAATACCGATGAATGGGGTTTTGTTAAGGAATTGTTGGCAGCTCTAAAACCACTTTATAAAGCAACGAAGAAATTACAAAAGGAACAATTATGCTATAGTGAACTATTTACAATTATTATGAACATAGTATTTGAATTGGAAAATTTACCCAGTAATAAAATGGCGAAATCACTTATTGATGCTTTGAATATGCAAAAAACTAAATTATTAGAGATGGAAATATTCAACACGGCCGTGTTTTTGGATCCACGCATACGCGTCTGTCTCGATGCGACGCAGAAATCGCGTGCTAAACAATATATAACCACGCTATATAATCGCGTAAGCACACTGAAAGGTGATACGACTATTTCGGAAACGAATGACAGTTTAATGGCCGAAATGACAAGCACCGCAGAGGAACGACCGACGTCAAGCCATAATGCAAAATCATTTGTTGAATTTTTACAAAATTTAGATACCGAACCTTCATCGGCCCCGGTTTCGTATTTAGATGCCGAAATTACACTATACGAGCGACAGCCTAGACTGCCGTTGGACGCGAATATAATTGATTTTTGGTTTTATCAACATAATACGTTAATGGATATGGCATATCTAATATTGGCGATACCATGTTCCGAAGTCAGTACCGAACGTTTGTCTGCAGCATTCCAATATATTTTCGCTGATAAACAAAATCCTTTAAGTGCCGCTAATATCGATAATATATTGGTTGTTAAGGTGAATGGTGTGTTCAACTATGATAACTGATTGTTCGACTGGAGTCAAACGGTGTTAACGTTATGTGTTATGTAATGTTATGAATATGCAAGAACTACATTTTTTAAATATTAATACGTTAGTTCTACCTAGTACTTAATAAAATTAAATAAAACATATTTTTTTACGATTTAACAATGCATGATCGGCTCTTATCTGTAAATAAAATGTCAAAATTGGATTTTTTATTACTTTTAATATTGTTTAGTACGCGGTAGGGAAATCAAATACTAAACGAAGGCACTACTTTCAAAAATAATTCCTTAAAAGTACAGTGCAGTACAATAGTACTTCTATACACATATCTACATATGTACATACATATATTTAAATGCACACACACACATATATACACAGTAATGGTTGCAAACGTTCTTTTTGCACTCGTTTCCAGTGACTGAACTGAAACCCCGATGTAGCCAGCAGCATAGAATGAAAACAAATGTTTCATATCTTTTCGTTTATCGTGCAACGGAACGAACCAAAACCGATTCAATTCAATTTGCTCTGTGAGAGTAAAAATTATCTGTGATAACTATTCTGGTTGCTGCTCACAAATAAATATGCATATGTATGTATATGTGTGCACAGTACAGCTATATAAAGAAATATCATAACAAGAAAAAACCTTAACTTCGTTGCACCGAAGCTAGAATACCCTTCACAAATAAAAGAGTTTCTATACAAGAAATAAATTTTGTTCGGTCGGTTTGTATGGCAGCTATACGTAGTTGTTGTCCGATCTGAACAATTTTTTCAGATATTATTGCATTACCACGAATAATAATATGTGCTAAGGTTCGTAACGATACCACGTCAAATGAAAACGTTTTCCACAAAAGGAACTATTCCCATCCTTCAGTTCATATGACAGCTATATACCTACTATATTTGTCCGATCTGAACAATTTCTTCTAAGGTTGTACTGTTGCTTTAGACAGTAAACCATAACAAATTTCGTGAAGAAACCTTGTAAAATGTGAAAGTATCCTACAAAAGGACAACGTACGTGAATTCATCAAAAAGCCGCCGAAATCATCAATGAAATTCATGGATATGGCATTGAACATCTCCAAATCATCGATTTATCGCATTTTGACCGAACAT
Source organism: Bactrocera dorsalis (assembly GCF_023373825.1). Lineage (NCBI taxonomy): Eukaryota > Metazoa > Arthropoda > Insecta > Diptera > Tephritidae > Bactrocera > Bactrocera dorsalis. The sequence goes on along the minus strand of NC_064307.1, from coordinate 61,672,347 downwards.
TTAGGCTTACGAAAGGTGTGTGCCCATGAAAGGAAAGCGTTATGCAGACGTAAAAGCCATTCAAAAGGCTTGCACCGGCACACTGGCGGCCATACCGGCCAACGAGCTAAAACACTCGTTCGACATGCTTTTGTACCGTGCAAAAAGCTCTATTTGAAACAGAAGGAGTCTACTTTGAATAAAATAAATTGATTTTGTCGAAAAAATCATTTGTTCTGTTTTTTTTAAGTCCTGTTTACTTTGGAACGCACCTTGTAATTATGAAATTAATAGATGTCTTTGTCTTTGATCTAGCATAGCACAGCTTAAAAACTATCAAACATGATGAAATGGGGATGCTTTTCTACCTCAGTAGTAAGCCCGATATTCTGAGTATAAAAAAATAGGTGTGCTACAGTGAAAATGGTCTTAAAATGGGAGCTCATGCTGGATAATGACACTAGTATTGTCTCAAAACTTGTTAAGAAATAGTTCCAGTGCCAATGTAATATGAAAAAGTTCAAAAAAAGGTAGAAGGAATATTCTACTCATGTGATATCATGATTTACTAATACTCAAGCGTTTTTTATAAAAAAAATGGATTGATTTTTCGAAAAAATTCCCCACTAAACCATAGGCTTTAGGGAAATGACGTTATTGTAACGGTCTTTCAACTTTTCGATACCGGGGCGGAAGCGTTAAGCTTAAAATAGTGCTTGGGACTAAGTCTGGTGAATACTTGTGGGTGGTACACTAGCTTATAGTGTAATTTCGAGGATTTCTTCAATTATTCGGTAATGGCACAAGCTAAAAGAGCCGCAGCGTTGGATTGACGTCATCGCCTGCTAAGCTTTCAAATTTGTAAATATTTTATGCTGAACAAATTTTACATAATCCTAGATAAATCATTTCATTGCATCAACGTTGTTTTTCAAGACCCACGAAATTTTCTTACCACTGCAAACAAAAAAAAACTGCAGTCAGTTTGAGACCAATAACTCGAGAACGATAAGAGAAAATGTAATAAAATGTTGACGTTTTTCTTTTTAAGGTTAATACTCTAAGACAAGGCTAAAGATTTTTTTTGGCGCGATCTCACAGTCAGGGCAAAGGTTTTTCATAACCGGACAATCTTCATATTCTTACATCTCTGTGAGAATGAAGTATTGATTAAACAACTAGTATAAATAAAATGTACTGAAATATTATCACTTTGATGCGATATCCAGAAGATATTATGTCAAAAATCAGTAATTTCGTCTCTAAATTTCAAGGTATTTTCTAGAAGTTCTTAAATTTTGTAGCTCTTAACCTAATCTGTACTAACGAAGAAATATATTTATGATAAACATAAGTATCTCAACATTTCGAAACAAACGGCATACCAAAACAATAATCAGTGGCACGTGTCACCGAAACGCCTTCCAAAAAACTAAGCTAATTATCTGCTTATCATAACTGTAAAAAATGTTACAGTGAGGCAAAAAATTATATGACATTCATTACACGAACCGATTTTCTTGAAAAAAAAAATTGGCGCGTAAGCTTGAAACGTACTAATTCTCCAATAATTAACAGCAGCAAGATTGTTATTTTTTTATTACTAATAGCTGTGCCACTTGTTTACTATATACTTTTTTATAAATATCAGTAATTGTTGCTGCTTAAGTACTTGCAGTAAACGTTATTTTTGTAATAGTTCTACACATTTTTTCGCCCATTTAACCACTCGTTCGTACCGGTTTCTCCAACACGTTGTGCATTTTGTAATATTTTAATCCTATTAGTTCGCTCAGTGCCTTCGCTGATTGTTTGGGCTCTGGCTGACATGAGTAACCGGTGCGGCGGCAAAGAGTTAGAGACTCTAATTTGCAGTTGCTGCTCAAGTTCTTCGCTGTATTTTGCGCTTTTTTACTTAATCGTTGCTGCTGACTAAGTTATTTAAGCTCCACTCCGTGCTGCAGAGGTCTGTCGCTCGTGTCAGCGCGGTTCACTGTGACACAACAACTTTGTTTTTGAGTTATTGTGTATAAAACTGGAATAGCAGGTGATTTGCACGGTTTTCATTTCCACTGAGAAGTATTTAAGTTTTGCTATTAGTCGTTTCTACTTTCGTATATACAAGTATGTAAGTATTTCTAGATAGACCGTATTAGCTTCGTTCGAGCGCATGTTGGTCTCTCTTTTCAGCTAATTCTTTAAGTGTTTTGTAAATGTAACTTTTTAGCCTATTTCCGTTAATTATATCAATATATGTTGCTAATTTCGTTTATTTTCTCTCTTACTTCGTCGTTTTTACTTGTTCAATGAATTTTTCTTTTCTTCTGCGCAATTTATTGTTACGTGGGGGCGAAAAAGTGCTCAAGGCGAAGTTTTGATGGCACAGCAAACCTTAAATCAAGGTGCAAATAGTTTCATTAATTTCTTTAACACTGGTAGATCGCTAATTTACGAGTAAAAAGGAAAAAAGAGTTGATCGCAACAAAAGCGTGTTCCGTTCCGTCCATGTAAATCCTGTTGTTTTCAGAAGTATCGACTATCCTGTAAAAATTATTTCTATTATACCTTGATTACTCTTTTTTCTTGTATATATGTATGTTCAACCAACAAGTCTTTCTGGAGTGGGACAATTTTTTGAAACCCTAAGGACTCCGAACTAGACAATTTTTAGAAAAACTACTCAGCCTCCAAATGTTCCAAAACTGAAGTTTTGACATTGATCGATGAGAAGCGTGAATTGTTGGAATATTTATTAAATTTAAGATTCTTATTTGGGCAACTTTGGTATTCCTAAAAACAGTTAACAAACAGATCAACACGTATCACTTTTTTGTCGATTTCAAAACCGCTTAAAACAGCACTTATAGAAGCTACCTTTCCGACGGCATGTCTAAGTTGGTTTCCCTGCGACACTCATGCGGCTATCCAGAATGACGTTGAGCACAAGCATCCGCTCAGTTAATATCAGAAAGGACCTCTCCGAGCCGTTCGATACCAAACGAAGTTTAAGACAGGGTGATTCTCTCTCGTGCGTATTTTTCAATATAATCCTGGAAAAAGTAATATGGGTCGCTAATCTGAACCGCAGTGTCACTGCCTATATTAAAAGTACAATGCGGTATGCAGTTGATATTGACATCATAGGCCTTCACAACAAAACCGTCGGAAAAGCCTTTTCAAAACCTGGAAAAAAGCGAAGGAGGTTGGTATTGTGGTACATACAAAGATTCCTCGCGTCTTGGGAACTACGTCACTGTTGGCAGCTATAAACTTGAAAAAGTTAAGGGCCTTGCATATGTCGGAACCAACATAAATTACACCAATAATCTAAGCCTGGAGATCTAGCGCAGAATAATTCTTGCCAACAGGTGCTGCTTTGGGATCGATAGGCAATTAAGAAACAGATCCCTCTCTTGACGAACAAAAATTACGCTCTGGAAGTCTCCCATTATTTCCCTCTTACTTACTGTACGGTGCAAAAACATGCACCATGACGACCAGTGATGAGAAAGCACTCGGGAGAACTGTTCTTCGCGAGATGTTTGGAGTTGTCTTCGTGAGAATATGGAACCAAGAACTGTATAAGCGACTTGGGTATAGTTAAGCCATATAAATTCAACGATCGTGTGGTTAGACCGCATGGAAGAAAATGCTCCAGCTAAAAGCTCCTTAGACTCTTAGGTCTATGAGTAGGCAAAGGAAGCAAGGGCACGTACGCATCCATGCCGCTCGCATGGAAGAATATATTCCCACTAAAATCTCCTTCGACTCGAGACCACTGGGTGCAGAACGGAACCCAGAGCGCCCACGTATCGAACGGAAGGACCAAGAACATTTGATGCATAACTGGTGTGAACTCGCAAAGATTAGAGGCTATTGGCGAAGTTTTTTTTTTCTCGGCCCAGATCGACCCTGCGTTGTAGCGCCAAAGAAGAAGAAAAACGGTATATACAATTCGCACTCTGAAATTTCCCGAATGTTTTGAGTAAACTAGACTTATTAACTTCACTGTTCTATCGGTACTTCTTATCAGGAAGCTTATGTTACATATATAGAACGTTCTGAAATTTGATATCTCTTTATCGGCCAACAAGCAATTTTTCGTGCAACACAAAATTTGTATCCAATTGCTCACAGTTTTAAGAAAGTTACTTAACAGATTTTTCCAGGACCCGGCTTATGTCTAGAGATATATGACAATTATGATGCGTTTAGTATTACTAAGATTTGAGATAAAATGCAATAGGACCTTTTGACCATCTAGTATATAAAACTGTTTAATCTTTTTACGAGGGCTTAGCGTGGATAGATCGTAAAACTATTTCTTTTTGTTCAAAATACTGAAATATGGGAGTATACAGAAGTTATAAAGTATAAGTTAAAACTCTTAGCGCACGAACTTATCAACCCACCTTAGCATAATTATTGTTCACATGCCGAACAACAGCATACAAAAAGCTTAATACTTTAGTTGATTATATTTTGTTGTGCTTCTTGGTTGCCATTTGGTTTTTATTGTTCAGAGGTTACTGGCAACTGGCGCGAGCGCGTACTAAACTTAAGCTCAAAGAAGTCCAAACTTAATAACAGCAAAACACATATTGCTTGCGAGTGTGGAAAAGTCTGTTAGCGTGAATGTCTAACCGACTAATGATATTTCTCTGCCACCAGCGGAGACGGGAAATTGTGGGACGAGTTTTAATAACTTTCATTCTAAGCATGCCGTTGGCTATTCTATGGAAGCTTGATTTTCACAATTTCTTGGTGTAAGCAAACAACATCAACAAATACAACAATTATTTAGCAATCGTGATGTAATCAATTAGTAAAGTGCCAGTTCCTCTGCTGGTCAGGCACACAACAACGTTGAAACGTTTCGCAGCGCTTCATTTGGGTTCGTAGCCGGCATTCACGTTGCATTCAGTATACTATTTAACATAAATATTCAATAAGGTATTCCAGAGTAGGTAGCTAGGTGTGTATGCATGTACTATATAACTGTTTTCATTTTTAGAATATAACAGAACTGCTCGCGATGAGATAATTACTTACATAAATATATGATTAATGACATTCGCTTACGATTTTGTAATATATGTACATATACATACATATATTTAAGTATATTAATATATAAGTATGATATGAAGAGTAGGAAATCGAACAAGAAACTGGTATAAATCAAATTAAACTCGTGTTTGAATCGGCACTTTTTGATGCATTAAATTTGTACTCGTAAATGTAAAAGTAGCGACAAAGTTTCTTGTTGAATTCATTATATAATAATAAGGGGTGATCCAATTCAAGATTCCCTACGTTTTTAAAGAAAAAACACAGAAACTTCTAATTTAATCGGAAAGGTTTATTATTATTCGAAAGAATATTCTTTGGCATTTAATTTTTGATGATTATCTCTTTCAAATGTTGGCGCAGCTACGTCTCATATGGTCCATCCGATGCTCACGAATTCACGAATTTCAATTTCAGGCATCAAATAGTGGTTATTATGGCACCATAACGGTCACCATTGACGGGTACGTTCTCACCGGTATCATTTTTGAAGAAATATGAACCGATGATCCCACCGGCCCACAAACCACCCCAAACCGTTGTTTTTCGGAATGAAATGACAGCTCTTGAATCTCTTCAGGTTGCTCTTCGTCCCGAATGCGGCAATTTTGCTTTTTTACAAACCTATTGAGCCTCATCGCTAAACAAAATTTGGCTTGAAAACGTCTGATCTCGTTTGAACTTTTCAAGATCCCATAGAGCTATGCCATTGGGAAGGTCGAGCGGTTTCAGTTCTTTTACAACCTAGATTTTTTTACGCTTTTAACTTAAAATTTCGACGTAAAAACCAGCAAATCGTTCCATACGTCAGTCCGAGTTGCTGCGAACGGGGCCGACTTTCCACCGTCTTCATGTACACCCTCAGCTACGACTGCTATATTTTCTTCGCTACGTGCTGGACATGGTATATCCGGACGAGTTTTATCCAATAATGAAGTCGAATTTTCACCAATATTACAACAATAAAAGTATTATGAGTGGAGATCTAAGAAAACCTATTAGTTCGAAAATCGTCTACTTAAAGTATACTGTATGCCTAAACACAACGATAATCTGTTATGAGTTATTTCACGAATTGCTCGTTATTCCAGTATATGATCAGTGGAATTTCTAAATTTTTATAAGAAGTCTAGGTCAAGGTTAATGGCAAATCTTTGACAAGTTATCAGGAGGTTATAAGCCGGTCAAGGTTCTTGTACTTCATTTTCACACTTTGGCCGTCTCTTTCTAAAACTTGGAAGGACACTTTATGTGTGGTATATGGAGAGGAGTATATTGAAGACCTAAAAACCTTTATGAGACTCATATATTTGTTATTTAGTATTAAATATTAAATATTTGTTAACTTCATCTTTCCCCGCAACTTCTAAGGTATCAAATCAAAGTTTGTTGCACTCTAATATTGAGATCTTCTTCAGAAATCACAAATTTATTGTGACTGAGCGCTTAATGTTTATTATACACAACTAATTGGCAAAATAAAATACTTGATTCAAGAAACAGTTACTTTTTCTTCAAAGAAAAAATAAAGCCGAATGTGTTTTATATCAGAAGCTATAAAATAATGAACAGTCATTCTAAAAATATTTTATATGACAAGCTCCGCAGAATGACAAAACATGTGACAGATGAGGAATTTCGAACTTAGAAGAAGAAAAACAGAGCAGAAAACAAGATAATTACGGATTTTCCGCTGCGATGACTAAGCGCGTAAGCGCGTTCCTACAAATATTTGCTATCATATTTAGCTATGTATTTATTTATCAATGGCAATTAACACAGATTTTCTGAAGCATTGCCAAAAGCCAAAAAAAAAAAATATACAACAACTAATCATTACTATTAAATGTGGTTTTTCTTTATAGAATATGTTTTGAATGAGTTCCAAACGCAACCACAGCTCCAACACAAACTCCCCCTCCCACCTGCGGGCTATAGAAATCATTTTTTTTAATGCACAAAATTCCATTGTGTTTTTATCACCGTTATGCGATTAGCTATTTGTCTGCGATAAATATGAGAGACAGGCATGATAGTGTGTACAAACATATACACAACTCATGAGCTGGAATCAGCAGACCAGTAGATGCAGTCGCGTCAAATAATAATTCACACGTAACTAATTGAATTAATAGAAGAGCAAAAGAAAATTAAATAAGAAGAAAAAATCACGCTACTAGCAAACACTTACACATACATACATATATACATATATAATGTATGTACGTATGTATGTATATAAATTTGTAAACCTACATACATGAATACGTGGCTTCGTGTATTTACTTTCCAAACACGAGGACTGAGCTACAGTGCGCCGCCATCAACAAACACGAAGCTTTTATTAAATAAATTAGTCGTAAAGGAAGCATTAAAACACTAATAATAATAGCAATAATAGTAAAATACTAAATAATGCCAGCGAATTAAAAATGTGTGTTGAGTAAAAAAAAACGGTTTTTTCTGACATTTCGTGCTCAAGAGATTTATGACTGAACTGAATGTGCAATGATGGTATAAGAAATAAAAACAAATGGCTAAATAACGGTGCAACAGGTGCGTAGATATGAAAAAAGGCGAAAGTGAGACAAACGTAAAGAATTAAAGTGAAATGGAAAAGTGGTAAATTCTATTACAAAAAAAAAAAAAAAACAATTAATATAAGCAGATAAGAACATAAAACCGAAATAAATTAATTTAAATAAATTAAATTAATGGTTATATATACCAAAGTGACCAGGGTGACGAGTAGAGTTGAAATCCGGATGCCTGTCTGTCCGTCCGTCCGTCCGTGCAAGCTGTAACTTGAGTAAAAATTGAGATATCATGATGAAACTTGGTACACGTATTTTTTGGTTCCATAAGAAGGTTAAGTTCGAAGATGGGCAAAATCGGTTCACTGCCACGTCCACAAAATGGCGGAAACCGAAAACCTATAAAGTGTCATAACTAAGCCATAAATGAAGATATTAAAGTGAAATTCGGCACAAACGATCGCATTAGAGAGGGGCATATTTGGACGTAATTTTTTTGGAAAAGTGCGCGTGGCCCCGCCCCCTACTAAGTTTTTTGTACATATCTCGGAAACTACTATAGCTATGTCAACCAAACTCTGTAGAGTCATTTCTTTCAGGCATTTCCATATACAGTTCAAAAATGGAAGAAATCGGACAATAACCATGCCCACCTCCCATACAACGGTTATGTTGAAAATCACTAAAAGTGCGTTAACCGACTAACAAAAAACGTCAGAAACACTAAATTTTACGGAAGAAATCGCAGAAGGAAGCTGCACCCGGGCTTTTTTTTTAATTGAAAATGGGCGTGCCGTCGCCCACTTATGAACGAAAAACCATATCTCAGGAACTACTCGACCGATTTCAATGAAATTCGGTATATAATATTTTCTTAACACTCTGATGACATCTACAAATATGGGTGAAATCGGTTCACAACCACGCCTTCTTCCAATATAACGCTATTTTGAATTCCATCTGATGCCTTCTCTGTATAATATATACATTAGGAACCAATGATGATAGCGGAATAAAACTTTACACAAATACGGTATTTGAGCTGAGGTATCCCTTGTGGAAAAATTGTCGTGATCGGACTATAACTTTTCAAGGTCCCTGATATCGAACACGAAGAACTCAGTGCCTAACCTAACCTAACCTAATTTTTCACCGAAAATATCGGTAAATCTCTCAGAATTTAATTCTAATTAATTTTACAGCAAAATAAAAAAATATGTAAATGACGGATAATGAAATCTCGATTATCACTTTATCATGCGAGAGTATAAAATGTTCGGTGACACCCGAACTTAGCCCTTCCTTACTTGTTCGAATTTAAAATGGCGATGGGATGAAAAAATTCGAGGTGCAGCGCGTTTTAGTATAGGTTTCAAAAAGCCACGCAAAGTTATTACGAATTTCTCATATTTGGTAATAAGTCGAATGGTTTTGATAGTTGGGCAATGGTAACAACACAAAATCCGTCATAAACATTGTCAAACAAAATTCCTTAAATTTCTACATTCACTACCAAGTATGTGAGAATATTGAAAAAAATCTTGGAGAAGAAAACTGAAAGGTTTTTACACAACGTACTCAAAAGCTATGGTATATATCCATATCAATGAAATCCATTACTCATGAATTAGATACAGAAAAATTCGACCTATTCGAGAATGTTTAAAATACGATTTTGGCGAACGACAGCTCAAAAACTCTCTGAATAAGAAACTAAAATTTTAGATAAAGTACGTCGTCTCCCTGCAATCGATATTAAGTTTTCTTATTAGCTTCTTGCATGAAAAAGCAGCTAACACAAATCTCTTCGTCATTTTCAAGGGAACTAAAACAAGTAGAATCTACAATTGTTGGTTAACCACAAGACACATATGACTAATATCATGAAATAAGCTCAAACAAATATAATTTAGAATTAGACTTCATATTTCGATGACCAAAGGTGTTATAGAAACAAAACATAGATACGGAGTAATCTAAAACTGACTCTATCAAAAGAGACTAATCCAGTTGGGCTCACAGAACTATAATCGATCAAGTTTGCATAAGCCACAAGTACTACTACTAAAAAGTCAATGAAGTGCATAAATTGAAAGATTTATAATGAAATTCAGGGAAATGAACTTAAATCAATTAAAAAAACACTAATCAAACGAATTGAGGTTTTGAGGGAAATGCGAAAGCGAAAATACACTTTATACTAAAGCAAACAATACATTGAGGAAGAACTCAACAGCTGATCCAAAAGACAAACAAATATCGGAGGAAAAAAATCAAATAAATGTCTTGAAAGAAAAACACACAAAACTTTACGGCACGCAGAAGACAAGCTGGAAGGATTTATAATTTGCAAACAAAATTTTTGAACAAATGCAAAATTTCGAAACAACTTGAAAGCAAATACAAAAACAACATAGACATTAAAAATTATAATAAAGCGAGGCGAGAGGATGCCGACGGTGTTTGGGCAGAGGTCGAAGAGTGATATGTTACGAATGGCACGAAATAAATTGGTCAAGTGTGTGAACGCGTGAATGCGATTTTCTGAATGTATATATGTATGTATGTATATATTATATGTATATAGATACGATATATTGTTTATGGGGTGCTTCAGACTGTTATAGCGGTTTACTGTAAATAAAAGAATTTATGTTTAAAACTGCAAGGTGTTGCCAGATTTTTTTCGGCTTATGAAGCGAATATTAGTTGATTTTAATTTATTTTAAATAAAACTTAAAACTGCTGTTGTTTTTGTTCTAAGTTTTGCATTATTCTCAAGTGAACGAAAGAGTTTCAACAAGCCTTTTTTTTGGTCTAGTCCCTCAGTTTTTGAGGTATCGATCTGAAATTTTTTTAAGTCCAAGTTCATTTGTCGCAACCACCTACATATGTATATTATAACACTATAAGATATAGTTGCCATACAAACTAATCAAACTAAATCAAATCCCTGCATGGAAAACTATTTATTTTATGAGATATCTTCACGGAATTTGAGACGACTTATTATCCGAGGCAAAGCTACAATTTTCTTATAAATTGTGCAGTGCGAAGAACTTTCAAAAATCGAAATCAAGTTTTTTTAAACGAAACTTATTTATTTGACAGATTATCTCCTCGAATTTTGGCATAGATTGTTACCCATAGTTGCGCTAGAATCTCCGAGAGAGGAGCATTTGAAATAGATGAAGTGAGGAAGCCGAGCGAAGAATTTTATTTTTTAAAAGACGCCTAAACGCATAAGGAAGCTAGTACATATTGCGGAAATGTTTAATCAATTTAGTTTATCACTACTATAGATTAGATAAGAAGGCTCTTTTGACCGCGAAATTGTTGCAGATTAGAACATTTGATAAGAGCCACAAGTACTAAGGCATAATCAGCACAAGTAAAGTAGTTAGTTAACAGATTTTAGCTATAGAAGATTTTATTACTTAGCTTAAGTTTTAACAAGTAAGGAAGGGCTAAGTTCGGGTGTCACCGAACATTTTATACTCTCGCATGATAAAGTGATAATCAAGATTTCATTATCCGTCATTTACATATTTTTTTTATTTTGCTGTAAAATTAATTAGTTTAGTAGTTCCTGAGATATGGTTTTTGGTCCATAAGTGGGCGACGCCACGCCCATTTTCAATTAAAAAAAAAAAGCCTGGGTGCAGCTTCCTTCTGCCATTTCTTCTGTAAAATTTAGTGTTTCTGACGTTTTTTATTAGTCGGTTAACGCACTTTTAGTGATTTTCAACATAACCTTTGTATGGGAGGCGGGCGTGGTTATTATCCGATTTCTTCCATTTTTAACTGTATATGGAAATGCTTGAAGGAAACGACTCTATAGAGTTTGGTTGACATAGCTATAGTAGTTTCCGAGATATGTACAAAAAACTTAGTAGGGGGCGGGGCCACGCCCACTTTTCCAAAAAAAATTACTTCCAAATATGCTCCTCCCTAATGCGATCCTTTGTGCCAAATTTCACTTTAATATCTTCATCTAATCTATCTATTATTTATGGCTTATTAATATCTTTATTTATGGCTTAGTTATGGACACTTTATAAGTTTTCGGTTTTCGCCATTTTGTGGGCGTGGCAGTGGGCCGATTTTGCGGATCTTCGAACTTAACCTTCTTATGGAGCCAAGAAATACGTGTACCAAGTTTCATCATGATATCTCAATTTTTACTCAAGTTACAGCTTGCACGGACGGACAGACAGACATCCGGATTTCAACTCTACTCGTCACCCTGATCACTTTGGTATATATAACCCTATATCTGACTCTTTTAGTTGTAGGACTTACCAAAAAACCGTTATGTGAACAAAACTATAATACTCTTCTTAGCAACTTTGTTGCGAGAGTATAAAAATAGATATGTATGTACATTTAAAGTAACTCGGACTAACGTACAGAACAACTGGGCGCATTTTACGTCGAGATCTCAAATTCGACCTTCCAATCGACAACGCTTCACTTTTGAGCTCTTGAAAAGCTCCGACGTTTTCGAACCAAATTTTGTTCAGCGCTGAGGTCCATTTCTGGTTCAATGGGTATGTAAACAAACAAAATTGCCGCGCATTTGGGACGTAGAGCGCCCTGAAGAGATTCAAGAGCTGCCATTTCATCCAGAAAAAATAACGGTTTGGTGTGGTTTTTAGGACGATGGAATCATCGGTCTAAATTTCTTTAAAAATGATGGCGGTGAGTAAGTAACCGTCATTGGCGACCATGATAACTATGTGATTCCTGAAGCTCGTGATCTTGGTTTCAACAAGTCGATGTCACTTCCCACGCATCGCAGCAATCAATAGATTCATTGAGAGAACACTTCGGCGAACAGATCATTTCTCGTTTTTGGGCGGTCGATTGGTCATCAATATCATGTCATGTCACACCGTTAGATTTTTTTCGGAGGGCATAGGATAAGTCTAAAGTCTATGCGGACAATCCCGCTTCGATTCAGACCTTGGAGCAAAACATTCCGAGTGTCAAAAATTGGACTCAACGGATGGATCACGTAACCGCGACCAACATTTGAAAAAGGTAATAATCAAAAATTAAATGTCAATGAATGTTCTTTCGATTGATAATAAACATTCACCGTTGAATTTGAAGTTTCTGTGTTATTTCTTCAAACAAGTAGGGAACCTTGAAATGGATCACCCTCTAGAAGATATTGTCCGTACAATGAACTATGATCGAAAAAAATCAAAAATTCTAAATTGGCGACGTTTAAAAAGTTTAATTGTACCCACAATGTTGGTCGTTTTTGACCCGCTAAAGTTCGATATTTGGTCAAGACATGATATGGAAAAACTATATACTGAACTACTACATTTTAGTAGATCGTAACTCCATAACCATCTAAATAATCGATTTAAAAATTTTAGTATTATATTGTATTTTGAAAGATATACACATACATACATACATATACATATAGTTTGTGCGAGGAAACTCAAAAATATTCGACAAAAAGGGAAGAAAGCTGCTTTTCGAATGTTATAAACAATAAACCCTGCCAAGTTAAGGACCCTAAGTACCAAATGAAGCACCCTATACATATTAAATTCCATTTATTTTTGCACTTTTACACTGCATATGTAAATATATACATACATATCTATATACGTACTATATCTTCATTGAAAGTGTGACCGTCGAATGTGCGGCTACAAACGGAGCATCTCCACTTGATCGGTGACCAGTAAGTGGTGTTGCCGTGAATGCATGTCAGTGTGTCATGTAATCTAACAGTTTAAGTGACTGCAGTAGAAATTGCGTTTTCAGTTGCACATAACCGCATACACACTTCCATATTGAACATATGTACATACATATATTTATATACGTAGACAGCTGTAAGTGCATACATACATATGTATGTATATGGAGCGCATGCATTTTTCCAATGCATACTATTCGAATCGGATTATGGCAGGAATTTTGTTAGAATAATGGCATGAAATGGTCAACTCCCAACTTGCGAATCCGGTTAAACTGCACGAAATGCAACGCAAAAGAGAAACCAAGTAACCACAGTTGCAGTGCATATGTCATGTGTGCGTATGTGTGTATGTAAAAATTTATGTTGGCTCTAATCATTTGATATATTTTTGCACAAACATACATACATATGTATGTACAACCATTTAGTTGCATAGCCATACAGTTACCTGTCCAGTTCGTTTGGTTTACAAACAACAAACACACAGGTGCACAGCCACCACTAACAACGGTCACTCCGATTGTTGTTGTTGCCCCTAAAAGCAAATCTGATTTTGTTTAGCCTTTCATTCGTTTTTCTGATTGGAAATTAGTGACCATGTGTTTGGTTTCGCAGCTGCCAATTTTACCCATAAATTACTTGTTTACCGTTGTATTTGTAGAAAAGGAAATTTCAGAAAGTTGGCTTTCAGTAAGATTTAGTGTCACGTTAGGTTAGTTAGGTTAGTTAGCAAATTAGTTGTGTTCTTGTAGCCAAGTGAAATCGGAATGGATGCAAAGAGGACTGTCTGCTACAGTAAAGATGCGTGAAAAATGGTGGCAGTGAAAGCTGATTTTATACAATTTTTTTTGGTTTTATTCTAAATTTAAGAATTGGAAAGGCTTCTAGTAAGGTTTGAAATTAACTCATAATGATAATGCAAGGCAAGATAATTAGGATAGCAATATTCCAACACAACAGATAAGATGTGAGCTTGTGGCAAGTAAGACGTGTCAGACAGTGGGATGAACAACTCGAAATCATTTTTCGAAAATATTTAGGGAATGTTTTCGGCCACTACAACAACAACAAACTGGCTTGGGGGCGTGGGAATTGAAAATCATGCGAAGTATAAATTAAAAATTGAACTTTCAATTTGATTACAGTAGTAAGTATGTATATAGATATCTATATACATGTTGTATGTACCGTAATTGGTAACAATTTCGATAATAATGACGCTAAGATTAAAGGACTTATACCCAATACTGAATTATGAACGATTTTTTTTCACTTATGCAATGTGATTTCCAGAAGAACGTTGCTTGATTATTAAGGATCATAATTTGCTACAATTCAGAGCTTCACCAAGCGATAACCATTTACTAAAAAAGCTGCATAGGTGACTCTTCTTAAACAGATTTCGAATAAAATACAAAAACACAAAATAAACAATTTTAAAATATTACATAAATTCTATTAAAATATTAAAAAGGAATAAAATATTAGTGGACAGCGAACTTACCTTCAAAATATGCAATTGCGTTTTTACTCCAATTATCAATCACTAAAACATAATCATTGCCACCATTGTATTTAAAATATTTTTTTTTTTTTTTATTATTATTTTTAAAATGTTTTTTCACTTTTTTACACTGGAATTATCTGAATTTAAATCAAATAAATACACATTATTTTCAATAATAACATATTACTTTGCACAGCTTTTGGCTCTAATTAAAAACACAGTATTTCCGTTGAGCCGAATTTTATTATAATTATTTTTTTTAAGTAACACGCACTAACACAACCCAGCGCGCACATAAAACGGCGAATATTGTGGAAAAACAAGAATACCAAATTGAATACCGCGAATATGAACAACAAATACACAATAAAACGAAAAACACAACAGCAACACGCACTGCGCAGAATGCCCAATAGCACCTGTGCGCCGGTAAGTCAGCAATACAGAAAAAACACACTTGGCTATTAATGGTAATTACCTAAGCACATACAAATGTACTACATAACGGGTGATTTTTTTGAGGTTAGGATTTTCATGCATTAGTATTTGACAGATCACGTGGGATTTCAGACATGGTGTCAAAGAGAAAGATGCTCAGTATGCTTTGACATTTCATCATGAATAGACTTACTAACGAGCAACGCTTGCAAATCATTGAATTTTATTACCAAAATCAGTGTTCGGTTCGAAATGTGTTTTATCGACAAATTTTGTTCAGCGATGAGGCTCATTTCTGGTTGAATGGCTACGTAAATAAGCAAAATTGCCGCATTTGGGGTGAAGAGCAACCAGAAGCCGTTCAAGAACTGCCCATGCATCCCGAAAAATGCACTGTTTGGTGTGGTTTGTACGCTGGTGGAATCATTGGACCGTATTTTTTCAAAGATGCGTTACGGTGAATGGCGATCGCTATCGTTCGATGCTAACAAACTTTTTGTTGCCAAAAATGGAAGAACTGAACTTGGTTGACATGTGGTTTCAACAAGATGGCGCTACATGCCACACAGCTCGCGATTCTATGGCCATTTTGAGGGAAAACTTCGGACAACAATTCATCTAAAGAAATGGACCCGTAAGTTGGCCACCAAGATCATGCGATTTAACGCCTTTAGACTATTTTTTGTGGGGCTACGTCAAGTCTAAAGTCTACAGAAATAAGCCAGCAACTATTCCAGCTTTGGAAGACAACATTTCCGAAGAAATTCGGGCTTTTCCGGCCGTAAATGCTCGAAAAAGTTGCCCAAAATTGGACTTTCCGAATGGACCACCTAAGACGCAGCCGCGGTCAACATTTAAATGAAATTATCTTCAAAAAGTAAATGTCATGAACCAATCTAACGTTTCAAATAAAGAACCGATGAGATTTTGCAAATTTTATGCGTTTTTTTTTTTTTTAAAGTTATAAAGCTCTTAAAAAATCACCCTTTATGTAGTTGGTGCACTATCCACCAGCAAATTGTATTGGCATGAAACTTTCGTCTGTTGCGCCTGCGCTACGCTTTTGTCATGCACGGGGAGATAAGGAAGAAATGAAGTACATAACTGCTGCATAAGCCAGTGTTTACAGGCTGCCTATTAATGTTTCTGCTGCTTGGCGTGCTATATGGACTGTGTATTTTATATCTATAAGCCTGACTCAAACAGTAGGTGCCTGCTGGACGGTACACAGTTGCACGCTTGAATGCACAACGGCGCTGACCAACTTCAACTGAAACACAGGTTTAATATTGTTGGTAGCAGCAGCAACAGCAAACAGTAAACAAAGTAAGTGAAAAAGTTATAACAACAGCAGTTCGTTGGTATTCAAAAAAGGGGCCACTTTGTTGCCACAAACACGGCTGTTACCACAAATACGGCTGTAGCTTTTGACACTTTTTTTGTAGTGTTTTTACACTTGACATTTGCAACGCAGCAGCGCTTCTTTGCTTATTTTAATATATTTTAATATCCATCACTTTTGACTGCACTAAATGCAATACAACACAAATTCAATACAATTACTCGTACGTTGAACTGGCAAATGTGGCAGAAAATTTCATTTATGCTCCACTTTATCTCCGCTGACAAGTTGCAACATATGCGCACACATTTTAAGCCACAAATGCATCGGTATCTAAAGATTTATGTACACCGCACACAAACCGGGCCAAAAGAAGCAGCGCGACCAGCGAATATCTAATAGGCCAACATGATTTGCTCAGCACAACTCACTCTACACAGTTGCGCCGTGTCCGTTTTTCTTTCTACGTCTACAAACTTTTTTGTACTTTTTTAATGCTTTAACTTTCTTTCTGCTATTGGTAAACGATGCTTGCACTCTACCTGATTTTCACAAATTTGCTGTTATTAATAACTGCAATTTTAAATTAGAACAATAAAATTTGAAGATTTTTGATCACGCACCGGATATTAACGTAAAGAATAACGTTTATAAATATGCTAACTCAAATTTTAACACAAAATTGCACAAATAACACCGCAGCAACGATAACAACGCGTCTACGAGACGAAAGCGAAACAAATGAAACGAGTTTACAAATGCATTTTGGGAAATTGTAAAAATAAACGCGCAGCAGCGAAGTTGCTTGCGTTGAATTTTTTTCATATCTTTGAAGATAAATTCGCCGTTTTTAGTGATCAGCAAACAGCTGTTGACACAAGGTTGCAATATTTTACTCGTTAGCAGTGTTGGTGGTGTTCACAATGTCTAGCGAAATAGTGCAATGGAATATAACACAAATTGAAGTCCTAAAAAAGCAATTAAAAACATATAATATAAAGTTATAATAAAAAATAATAAATAAAGAAAATAATAACTAAAAAAAACTATGAATAAAAAAAAAACTAAATAAAAGAAAAATGTAAAAGACAAATGTGTGAATAAAAACAAATTACTAGAACCATATTAAAGAAAATATTATAAAAAATGTATAGAAAAAACATTAAATAGTAAAACAGATATTACTATGGCAATTAAAAATTATAGAGAATATTTATTTTATAATTTCGAAGTAGTTAAACGATTTTTAAGGATCTTAAAGATTAAAAAAATATTTAAAAAAAAATAATAATTAAAACATACAACAGAAAAATAATACCAAAAACTTCAATTAATAAATTTAGAAAATATAAAACTTTATTTATTTGAAAAAAAAAAATAAAATTAAATTAAAAAAAAATAAAATAAAAATTGATAAAAACTTCATATTTAACAAAAAATTAATAAAATGAAAAATAAATTTTAGAAAAATTATTAAAAAAAGTAACATTTTTGAACCCAAATTCGTAATCAGGACACCTTAAATACTCCCCAGATCTCTTAGCATACCAGTTGGAAATTTTTATTTGAGATTTGTTGAATATCCTGATTGACAAAAAATGCCAGTGGTCGATAACGCGTTTGTTGTTTAAATCTTTTATGCGGTTAAAACAAAACATAACCTCAAATAACTCAACAGTGGTGGACAATACTGCTTGCTTCAAAACAATATTTTAATTTTTTAACTCAATCAATATGCAGTTAAACTTAGCCACTTGGCTATACCCACCTTAATAGACCGCTTGTAGCATTTATAGTAAACAAACAATTCCCTACTGCTTTTTGCATTTATTAATTGACTAATATTACACGCGCCGATTGACACAATATTCAAAATAAACGATGATTGAGTAAAAGCTATAAAATATAACATGTAACAAATGAAATTTAAAATTAAATTATGTTAAGTAGAAATTAAACTATGTGGGTACAAATACATCCATAACGCAGATATATAAAATAATGACAAGTTGTAACTAATTATAATAAAATGTTAAATAAATGAAATAAGCGCTAACAGAAAGTAGAAGTAAAAATAAAATAAGAGAATGTATGTGGAATAATGACTGAACTGGATGCTGTAAAAAATCTCTTCGAAAATCTGTATATTTATGGAATGTATGTATATATTTGTTGTAAACGACATGGTAAATCAAATAGGCTAATTAAAAACTACACAGCTAGCAAAGATAGTTTTAGTAGGCGCTCCACTTATTATTTGCTGCACAAACTTTGAAAGCGATGGCGCTACTTAGGTGGGTTGCTTATTGCTGCACGGCAGTCTCATATATATAAAATTGTTTATTCTAAAAATCATGGCAGTCTTAAAATTATTCAATTTTCTAACATGCTATTATTACAATTACTACAAAACTTGGCTTTGAATATTGCATACGAAACAATAATTGCGCGCATATAACTATGAATTATACAAATATAAAGTTTTAAATATGTATTTTGCTGGGAGAATTTTAGCTAATGCAAAAAGGCAGATGACAACCGAGCGTTTTATGAAATATGTTTGGCAACTTAAATATTGCAATTGTCTGCCGTCAAGTTGCAACGCTGTTGGTGTTCGAGCACTTTGATGGTGTTGAACAACAAACCATGCTTACGTCAAGTTGTGTCGTTGGCGATAACCCGCCATGACTCTTTTGACTTGCGCCCATGGAGCAAGTGGAAGAGCAACCACTGGCCGGCATCTCATTAAAGCCACTATCAACACGATAGAATACGGCGCGCGTTTCCGCCGCATCAACAGGAGCCTGCTTATCAACACTACCACACTGCTCGTTAACTTTTTGCAGCTTTTGCTGCTGCTGTAATGCATGTTCCTTAACAATTAATTCATCCACTATGTTTATATCAATGCGCGGCAAATCTATTGGCGATTTTAGTAGGTTTTGCTTGTCTGCTTTTTGCCTTTCATCATCCGCTTGCTCTTCTTCGTCATCTAACCAATTGAGCGAAAAGGATTGTGATAGATTTTTGCGACTTGCTGAACGTCTTTTACTACGCGGTGTATCCGCGGAGCTCGAACTGCAATTGAAATTTTGTGCGGACAATTGCGAGACTTGCATTTCGTCGTCATCAAGTAACTCTTGCGTTTCGTCGTGAGCGAATATATCATGCTCTTGTGCCTTAGTATCACGACCTGTTGTTGTTGTTATTGGTTTTATACACTTCGCACTATTCACGGCTAAACGACTGATTTTCATATTGAAACTGCTATCAATGGAATGATGACCGATTGCCGATTCTGATTCAGTAGAGCAATAGGCCAAACGTAATGGTGAAGAACTGCGATCTGGCGTAAATTTGTCAACGTTGCCGTTCCCAGCATCAATACAAGCTAAAGAAGTATCTTCGTTTATGGTTGCTTCACTCTGGTTTAGAGCATTACAACGATAACTATTTTTGGGATCCTGCAGTGATTTGCTTGTAGCCTCACGTTTATCATGACACCGTCGACTCGTTTGTCGCACCGGTGGATGTATTGGTGACAACTGCTCTACATCATCAAGTTCTTGTAGAAAGGTTTGTATGCGTGATTTCAAGCCAGCATGACTTTTGTGCGGCGAATGTGGTGAATTAGATAGACCATCAGATGCTGAAATTGGAGAAAGCGAGCCGAATGAACTCTTGTCCATAGAATCTGAAAGCGTGCCAACTATAGCGAAATGACCACCACGGGTATTCTCACAAGCGGATGAGGGACTGGAGTTGGAATATGTTGTTTTAGTTTTGGATTCTGTTGTCGATGTTCTACCCTCTTCGAGCACTACAATATTATTCATATCGAAAAGTTTGCGACGTAATGAAATGTCTTTAGCATCACTAAACGTAGATGCGTTTGAATCACTACTAAACCGTACTTGCGAATCGGCGTCACAGTTTGGCCGATCAGCAACTGCTAAATGTGGTTGAAAATATGGCATTAGCGCTTCTTCTACAGCGCGGGGCAATATTACCGGCAATGATAATTCTGTCTGTGTGCCACAATCACGTATACGTCGTCCTGGTTTTGTAATAGGTGTATTCGCATTCAATTCGGAAAGTATAATGCGATGACTGCGTAAAGGGCAATCTACTGGACTCGGCACAATTTGATGGTCCTTGAAATAAGAACTTATAGCCGATTGAGCTTTGGCCTCATAATCGGGATCGGGTGAGTCGTGAAATTGTGTTTCATGCGGCTCGACATGGGCTGGTTTTAGTGAAGATACTTCATCAATATTCCATTCGAATTGTGTTGAAGACAGTTGTGGTGTCGTAGGCCGCTGAAACAGCGAAGGGCTAAACAAGCATTATTATTATTTATTTGAACTGAAGTAGGAAAGCTATTTATTACACAAACCTGGCTATTAATGGTAAATGCAAGCGCTCCGCTAAGACTGGTTCGAAAGGATTCCGTATGCGTTGAAATCGTTTCGCTGGTGGCGTACTCATGAGCGTGGAGCAAGTTATTTGCTTTGAAGTATTACTGCAAATACTGCTTATAGTTGATATACTACAACTTATCTGCTTACTTGGTGTACGTGGATGCAATTTTTTATGACTTCTCCCATTGCCGGGAGTAGTTATCAATTCTAAGTTTTCATTACCCACTTTATGTGTCACTTTACCACTCATATGCACCGCTGAAAATAGCTTCAAAGGTGTTGCAACCTTTTCATAATCCATATTAATCAAAAGTATAATTAAAATACAGAAGTTTATTATTTCGCGGATATACGCCCGCTGCCCGTACAAAATTCGAAAACTACCAGAACCAAAATTACCCTAACAACCGTTTGCCGTGATTGGATATGGGAAATTTGGTGCAGTGTTGCAATTGACTTTAAAAATATGTGTGATTATTTAAAAATAATAAAATATTTAAAACAATACAATACTCGTATTTAATACAAATATCTTTCCCCTCTGCATCTTCACTTACATATGTATCATGTATCATATGCTTTTTTTTTTCTTTTTTTCATTGCTTCACAAGTTTTGTTGCATTTTATAAGAAAAAGCTAAATTAAATATGCAATCGCCTAAAACCGAAATAGAGAGGAGGTAAAAATTATTGAAAGTTGAAACAAAATATTTTTTTTAATTACTCTTTTAAACTTCAGAAACTAAACAAAAAAACATCATCATCAAATTATTTTTTTTTTTCGTTTTTAATGCGTAAAAACTAAGAACACCCTCTGCTAAATTTCCCTATCAACAGTGCTACCAAGTTCATTGTAATTTTACCGGCTGTTATTTTTCGTTCACCTGCGAGTTTGTAACAGTCGGTTTTCCTTTTCTTTCCATAACGCCAGTTCGTTTATTTTCTTCTTACTCGCACTTTCTCAGCTGAGTTCACTGTCAGAATCGGCCGCTTCAGTCACTGGAACGACGCATGCAGAGGGCAGCGGCCGATAAAAATCAACCAGAGAACTTATATTCTCTGAATCAACCACAAAAGCGAAATCTGTTAACTACAACAAAACATTTGCGTTAGCAGAGAAGCCAGTCAACGGGCAACGAAAACGAAAAGGTACGCCGCACGGATGCGGACAGAACGGCGAAAAAATCGAATAACGAATCGGTCACAAAAGCAAAAAAGACTGAAAACGGAGAATCGGTGCGTCGCCAGAGGGCAGTGAATTGAAGTTGGATAAAATTGCTGAAAATCTGTGCACTGTGTAAGAGAAGGTCGTATCGACAAAGTTATCGATTTACTTTGGAGATTAGCTCCAGTTCCAGGCAGAAAAGGCGACAAAATTGTGCGAAAACAGCGTAAAGGTAAAAAAGCTCTAAAATCCAGGAAGAAATTAACAAAAGCAGAAGGAACAGAGACTGCTGACAATAGTGGCGTAAAGTGTGTGGTTAATCGTAGCGACGGCCGGTGTGCTGTTGATTCGCAAGCAGTCGTTGTTGGTGTTGTTGGCAGTGCAAGTAATTGTGCTAGTGTTAGTAGTGTTGGTGTCGAAGTACGGTGCACCGAAAAGCAACATAGCCAAGGAGCAGAACGGGGTAAACGAAAAAAAAGAAAAAGCGCACCAAAAGGTGCTGCAAAGACAACGACAACGAAGAAGACTGGGCGAACAGTCTCTAGGGGAAAATCGGGTGGTGCGGCTAAGAAGGTAACAGCATCAGCTGAAATCGGAGCCGGTAGCATAAGCGGTGGTAGCGGAAACAATAGTAATAGTAGTAGTAGCTGCAGCAGAGCTAGCGTCAGCGCAGGCGCGGACACAGAAGAAAAGCAGCTGACCGCAACGCCACCACTACGCAGGACACGCAGCCAACAGCAGCTGCAAGAGGAGACGACGACAGGTAGAACTGGTGGAGCAGCAGGTAGTAGTGGTGTTCGACGCACGCAAGCTGCTCCAGCAGCTGCGGACGCTGTTGGCGAAAGCTGCGAGTTGACGACTACTATGGGTGAGACGGGCTGTAAGCATTTCCAGGCGTACGTGAAGGAGCAAAGCTTAGATACGTTTCGCATTATTGATGCATACTTTTCGGCGTGTGTGAATAAGGATGCTCGCGAGAAAAAGGTGTGTTGAAAAAAATTAAACAAAAAATTGTGTGTGTGAAGTTAATATTGATAACTTTTTAAAATGTATGTGAAAAAAATTTTAAAATAAATGAAATATATATAAATATATTTTTAATTTGTCATAGGCGCTTTCCTGCTGTTGCTTTGAGTGCGGCAGTTACGGTTTACAAGTGTATGCTTGCCTCCATTGCATCTACTTTGGCTGTCGTGGGGCACACATAGCTACACACTTGCGTGCGAAAAAGCATTCAATCGCTCTAGAGCTATCACATGGCACACTGTATTGCAACTCTTGTCGTGATTTCATCTATGATACGCGCTGTCGGGAGATAGCAGGTGTTAACCGGCGTTTGGAAGCGAAAGATCTGAGTAAAAGTCTTAGCTGGCAGCCATGGATACCAACGCCAAAAGAGACAAATTTACTGTTAGCCAACCCGCGTCGGCGTCGTATACGTGCCAATGAGACAATAGGCTTACGCGGCTTAATTAATCTCGGCTCCACGTGTTTCATGAATTGCATAGTGCAGGTAAGCGGTATATGTGCATAATTAAAAGCTGCAAGTGATTTATTACTTTTTTATTTTTGTTTTATTTAGGCATTAATACATACGCCACTGCTATCTGATTATTTCTTATCGGAGCGACACGAGTGCAATGCCAAGTCATCATTGAAGTGTCTTGTATGTGAGGTTTCGCGTTTATTTCAGGTTTGTGCAAGAAAATCATTATGCATTTAAGTGCTTTTCATTTTACTTTTTGTTTTTAATTAGGAATTCTACAGTGGCTCTCGCTCACCATTATCATTGCATCGGCTATTGCATTTGATCTGGAATCATGCAAAACATTTGGCCGGCTATGAACAACAAGATGCACATGAATTTTTTATAGCCACGCTGGACGTGCTGCATCGTCACTGTATTAAAGCTAAAACAGAGGTAGAGAGTGCCAACAAATTGAATAATGCCACATCGTCGAGTGGCAGCGGTACCGGCGGTGGCTCCGGTAGTGGTGGTCACAACACGAATACGAATACAAATGTGAATAGCAACTGCCCCACACAATGTAACTGCATTATAGATCAAATTTTCACCGGCATGTTACAGAGTGATGTCGTTTGTCAGGAGTGTAAAGGCGTTTCGACCACCATTGATCCGTTTTGGGATATATCATTGGATTTGGGCGAAACGGCGCATGGTGGTAGCACGCCAAAGACGCTAATCGATTGTTTGGAGCGTTATACGCGCGCCGAACATCTCGGTGAATATGGTAAAATAAAATGTTCCACCTGCAAATCGTATCAAGAATCGACAAAGCAGTTTAGCCTACGCACACTGCCTAGCGTGGCGAGTTTTCATTTGAAACGCTTCGAACATGTATCCACATTGATTGGCAAGAAGGTCTCCACGTTCATTTCATTCCCCGTCGAGTTAGATATGACGCCGTTTATGTCGGAGAAGAATAATGCTTACGGTGATTTTCGCTACTCACTATATGCCGTGGTCAATCACGTAGGCACCATCGATTCTGGCCACTATATAGCCTATGTGCGTCATCATAAAGATACTTGGGTTAAGTGTGATGATCACATTATCACAACGGCGACATTGAAGCAAGTGTTGGACAGTGAAGGGTATGTATGTTGAATGTCTAGTTTTTGGAATTTAATTTTTTATTTAAATTATTTTAGTCTTCTGTGCAGTTGCATCAAATGTTCAATCTTAAATTTATGTATATACAATATTATTTTGCAATTTCTTTTATACGTTCCTTTTCTCTTTATTTCAGCTATTTACTATTTTACCACAAGAACATTTTGGAATATGAATAGACTGGTTAAACGTAATAATAATATTAATTATAAAATACAACAACAAACTACTACTCTTAGTACTACATAATGACAACAAGATTACAAATACAAAAACGTACCACAGCAAACTACATTTACAATTACAACAAAAACAAACAAACAAATACTTAAGCTATTATTAATAATGCCGTAAACAAACGCTGTATGTGAACAGCGTGGAGGAAGCAGAGCAGCAAGATAAAACAAAAAAAAAATAGAATAAGTATTGCAAAACTTATGTGCGTTGGAGCAGCAAAAAAAAGCAACAAAAATAGCAGCCAAGTGAGAAAAAAACAGTGGATGCCAATGAATTTGTGCAACTTTAGCTGTCGGGATCATGTGTTCGTGCTAACGCGTTATTGTGTGGATGCACAACGTCGTGGTGGCGTGAGTGCAGACGCCAGCGAGCATAGCGGCCTATAGCATTCATAAATTTGCTCTTATTGCCGTAACGCTAGTAATAACGATGAAAGCAACAGTGAAAACAAAACTCTTAATGCTAAAAATGATTTAACAAAACAGCAACAAAAATAGTTTATTCGATATATATTAATAATTTTTATTTATTCTAAAAAAAGAACATAAAAATGAAAGAAAACAAAAGCAAAATAGTATTGTTGGCCGCTTTGACGGCTATTTTATTTTCTCTCGTACTTCCGCAACTGTTTGTGTATTTTTATTGTTTTTCTACTAATCTGTTTTGGTTTTTTATTTTATTTGTTTTTATCAATCTATTTTTTTATTTATTTATTTTTTTCTAATTTATTTTTTCCTATTAAAATTATTTTTCATGTAATTTATATTTTATTATTTTTATACAATTTTTTCGTAATCTATTTTATATTTATTTCTAATAGTTTTTGTTTAATTTTTTATTTTTTTTATTACATGTTTTTAGCTTTTGTTCTAATCTATCATTTCTTTATTTTTTAATCTATTTTTTTTTTTACTTTTTTAATTTCATTTATTTTCTTCGTTTATTTTTATAGATATGTTTTTTTATTTAGTGTTTTTATTTAGTTTTTTGTATTTAGTTTTTTTTTATTTATTTTTTATTTATTTATTTATTTTTTTTTATTTTTTTTTTTTATTTTTTTTTTTATTTTTATTTTTTTGTTTATTTATTTATTTTACTTTTTTATTGTATTTTTAATTATTTACTCCTTTTTTCTAGTATTTTTTTTATCTATTTTTGCCAGTGGGTTCAGTCTGTATTTTTCACAATTAGTTATTGGAATTATGTTATTACGTTATTCGTTGCTATTTTCACGCCTTCATTTTTTTTTTTCCATTGGTTTTCGATTTACATACGTGTTTGCCTTTCGCTTTTTCGCATTGGTGTTTGTTGGTCAAAAAATTTTTTTTTTTCATTTATTTAGCTGGCTTGTGCACAACTAAACAGTTAATTACGCTGTGTTACGCCCTTCACGCCGCAAGGTGCTCGCACACGCCTAAATAGTCTGGACACGTCAGAGTACAACGGCCGCACACATGCTTACGATAAGGTGCTTTAATAAATGGAAGTCAATTTTCAATGTCAATCGGCCTTAGCTCTTTATTTAAGTAAATAAGAAGGCATGTTCAGTATTATCAATGAACTCGAAAAAAAAAACACATTTTTCCATATAACGCCGATTTACACAAGAAATGTGCATTCGGTAATCAGCAAATAATTCAAAGACGAGTGTTTTTTTCATAGCCGGCCTTTACAAGCACAAATATTCCAAGAAAAGTACATGCATTTTGCACATATTTTATTTATTTTTTTTTGTAAACAATTTCATATCGCCGTTTAAAAATAGCAGTACACATTGGCATGCAGTTAATACAAGGGTCCGATAACGCCAACAGAAGTACTCCGGTTGAAGTCTATTAGTCATCACCATTTAGTCTTTCGTATTGTATTCTTTGTTTTTATTTGCCTTACGATTTTCTTATGTTAATTTGTACTCATGTTTATACAAAAAAAAACTATATATACTAACAACTCATAGTGTTTATGTAATCATCTAAAAATTAAAATCGAAAAATAGACAGTTTCTTCTTCCAGCAACAAGCAAGTTCGCTTCCTAAGAAAGTATTTAAAAAATTTAATTAAAAAAAAATAAAAAATTCAACACGCTTGCGCACCCTTTTAGATTTTGATGCACAGCGTCAGTGGGCTCGTCCGGGAATTGAACCCGGGACCTCTCGCACCCGAAGCGAGAATCATACCTCTAGACCAACGAGCCATACATTCAATGCTCGCTAATAAGCAATAAGTGCACAGCGTGCTGGTGGTTGTTTTTTGTATACTCACCACGCTGGTTATTTGGTGTATCAACTTATATGGTGACTTTTAAATATGCAGTGCTGTATTTTTAAGCACGTAAACTTATATAGTAGTTTAATAATTGCAATAAATTATTTGTTGAACTTAATAATTTTAATTTTCTCTAATTGTTGCTGAGCATCATATCAGACTAAGCCGAACAGTTGGGTAGACATAGCCCACATGATCCAGATTTTTTATCTCCAGCAATTTCTAATTTAAGGCAACAACCGGTTCCACGTTACCAAAACTTACCGAAATCAATATGCGGGTGTTGTGCGGCAAGTTATTTGGGCGATCTAACGCTGTTTCGATCAAAAAGAAAACGGTTTTATCCGACCAAGGATGCAAACTTGGTAATAATATTTGAATCTTGTTTTCTGGCCCTACAATAAGAATTGTCGATGGTAGCCTGCCTTAACAATTGTTTCGAAAAATTCGTATAATTCATTTTAACTCCAAGAACAGAACAATTCAAATAAAATTTATATTTATACCCTTAACACGGTATATTAAGTTTGTCACGATGTTCGTTATGCTCAAAAGAAAAAGCGTGAAATACTGAGTCGATGTAACCATATGTCTCTGAAAGCTGGCACAGATAATAATCAACCAAGGTATCACTACAATCAGATTGGACAACTATAGCATATAGCGTTAATACAAACTGTCCGATCAAAGGCAAGATAAAGATCTTGAATGCTAAAATGCAACTATGAAGGGTATTATAACTTGGGGTCAGCCAAAGTTGACTTTTTTCATTTTTCTTGTATTTTGTTTATTTACATTTTCATATTTATTGCAACCAGAGATGTTTTTTAGTGATTGTTTATGCAAGTATGCCTCTATTTGTATATGTGGAATTTTCTACTGACAGCCGAGTGTGTTTGTACGGTACTGTAATTCAATGACGAATGTTCGAAACCCACGGATTGCCTAGCCATTTTAGTGTTTTTTGTTTTAAACTTGACCAAAAGACTACTTGATTTTTTGAGAAAAAACAAAATAAAAGAAAAAATATTTAGATCAGCAATAGAACTATACTAAAAAATATTAATAATTGCACTAATATATAATTGCTGAAATAGGGCCCAAAATTGACGTCAACTGTTTCCACATGTAAGTGTGTATGTATATATAAAAAATTCACAGAACAAAAATATGTTCACGTTCAAAGAAACACAAATTGCTTGACAGCAAGTTACAAAATCGGCTTGAGCTTTCAACGGTAAATCGCACAATTTTTAGAGGATTTGAGTATTATTAGACAATTTTTTTTAATTTCATTTTTTATATATTGTGAATATATTTTTTTCAAAGTGCTAAAAATTGTAATAGAATCATTTTTGCTAAATTTCTATTCCATTATCTACCGTTAGTTCCTCCATTTTCTAAAAATAAAAAAACAAAAATAATTGCGTAGTCGCATATCGTTCTTTTGCTAAAATTTAAAGATTTATTTTATGAAAAATGGCACCAAGACATATGAAAAAGAATTCTCTAAATGATCGTTTAGAGCTCGTCCGAAAACACAACACATCTGCAGCGGAAGTTATTCTTCAAAGCAGTTCACAGAGTAAAATTGCAAATACACCGCTTCGGAAGGACGATGTTTCCCAAAAACAAACACTAGAGTTGGAGCAGCTAATTCCAGAGGGCTGTATTTGCCATCGTGAGGCTAAAACTTTTGTTTGCATTTTTTGCAAAATGTTTAGTTTTGGACGCATTGCCGAAATGTGTAGCATTCATCCAAATGTAAGTGGAGTGAACTTTGTACTTTTGTGATTATTTATACTACTGCTTATTATAATGTGTGACGCTGTAATTGTGCAGCATAAATCATAACGCCACTAATTTTTAGGATTTATGTAGAGGCGGTAATCTGCCAAATCATAGTTTGTAGTCGCTACGACCGAATATAGGAACCGTATATGTGTATTATTTTCAAGCGTTTTAAACACAGCGCTATATGTATAACTAATAAACTCCTATATAAAGTTAAATATTTCCTTACTCCTGCATTCATTGCTTATATAATCTAATAATTTCTTTTTTCCTTTTACGTAGGTTTCATATTTAATGGATTTCACGTGCTGCCCTTATTGCTCTGGCCCTTCGGAACATCTTCACATGGTTAATATGGAATATGAACGTTATTTCAAGACTTGAGAACCCTTCAACTTGGTTTGGATTGGTGGATGTATTCAAAATGCTTCACTTAGTCAACCTTGTTCAATACTCATATAGTTAGAACTATGCATATTTCGTTTAGTATATAATCATATTACTGAAACACTATGGATTTTAATGTTTTAAGTTAATTAAATGAAGTACTAAGAATGGATGAAAAGCTTTACAATTTTTTTCCTTTGCTATTAAATGAAATCTGTTCTTCAGAGGAAATTAAGAGAATGTATTAGACTGTTTAACTGAATATTGTTTTTAACTGAATATTGTAACTAACAGCGTTAATACCTTATGGTGGGTGGTATGTACATATGTTTGTACCATTTCAGCACCTCAGTGTATATGTATAAATCTCTATATGCTCCCAATTCCTTATTTATCGTCACTTAAGTTACCAATTTTTCTTATTGCCAACAAAAAAGTTCAATGCCATTTGGCAGGCAACAACAACAATAGCTTATATGTGTATATAATTTGTTAGACCCAGAAAAATATGTGAGAAATGCAAGGAATCGCTTACTTTATAAAAGGATACACATAATTTTGTTATTTTCTATTTTTCGCCAGACATGCTTAACACATATTTTCCTACATTTGAGTACATCTAACACATAACACATGTCTACATACGCACTTCCCATTTGAGTGCCAAGATTCAATTCCTCAACCAGCTTGCCACACCATTATAACCTTCAATCACTTCTCAGCGGCGCTATTCAATCAATCTACGAAATTTACGTCAAGAAAGAGTTGGCGGCGGCAGAGCGCAATTCAACGTAAATGACACAAAATAAAAATGTATACAATTGTAAGCATGTGTTGATGCCAACAATGAATGGCATGCCGTAAATATGAAGAGCAGGAGGAGTTGAAATAAAATAAATTCAGAAAAAGAACGATGAGCTTCTGCGGGCATCGAATTACAGCGCACAACAGACATATTGCCACTAACCTGCTAACCAGGCAGCCACACAACCACTCAGTACTTTAACCGCACACAAACGCTCCGCTATACGCCCACCGTGCAGCTGAGGCTTACAGATCAACAAATCGTGCGTAAGTGTTGGAAATGCTACTTAATGTCTGTATGTACGAAATTATATCGATATAGAACTGCTTAAAGCGTTACGTTGTAAATACGTATGTTCGTACGAAAGTTCCTCCTTAGAGCTGGTAAGACTTCCATGGATAGTGAGATATAATAAATCATCATCAGCACAGGGTTAACGGCATTGGTGGGTTTATGTTCGTCGATAATTACAGTGAGCTCGAAAAAATTTTTACATTACAAAAATAACCTAAAAGTTTAGTGTTTCCTTAGGTATTCTGACACTCTGTGAGCGGATGTAGATGGAAGTGTTGGGTATTGGGAATAATGACAGAATATTTCTTGATATCTGCTGGACAACCATCCAGGCAAATAGTTACCTACTAACCTTTACTAGCTGGTAGTAAATGAGAGGAGGATTAAATATATCTTGTCATCAAACAACAGTCGCGACTTGGGTCCCACTTCACTGTTGTCAGTCATAACTTCGAAGTAGTAAATAATTTCGTCTATCTTGGAACCAGTATTAACGGCAACAACAATGTCAGCCTTGAAATCCAACGCAGAATAACTCTTGCCACCAGGTGCTACTTCGGGCTGAGTAGGCAATTGAGAGGTAAAGTCCTCTCTTGACGAAGTTACTCATTATTCCCCTCCTGCTATATGGTGCAGAGGTATGGACGATGAAAACATCTGATGACTCGACGTTACGAGTTTTCGAGAGAAAGATTCTGTGGAAGATTTATGATCCTTTATTCATTGGCTGCGACAAACGCGATATTTGATGGAACAATGAGCTGCATGAGATATACGACGACACTGACATAGTTCAGTGAATTAAAAGACAGTGGCTACGCTGGCTAGATCATGTCGTCCGAATAGTCGAAAACACTTCAACTCCGAAAGTATTCGACCCGTCGGGCGAAACAAAGAAAGAGGGAGACCTCCATTCCGTTGGAAAGACCAGGTGGAGAAGGACATGGCTGCGCTTGGGATCTCCAATTCTCGCCAAAAAGGATGTTTCAATAAAAAGGATTTTATTTTGAACGGTTAGTTGTATGACAGCTTTATGCTACAGTAGTCCGATCTGGAAAGTATAATCCGAGATTGTAGCGCTCCATGCCAAATTTCGTGAATAGGAAAGTTTGGGTGCTCACTGAAATATTTGAACAAAAATCTTCACAAAGATGTTTCTATTTAAGAGACCCCACTGTAGTTATATAGTTGTAAATATGTATGTACATACGCAGTGGTCATGTTAATGTGTATGTAAATATTTAGCACTAGAGCACGTGTTCACGCTGTTTACACTATTAACACCCGACCCAAGCATTTGGCAACATTTGCACTAAAATTTACTTCCCCTTACACGTCTGCTGACACTTCCATGACGTTGCCTTGGTTGTTGCGGCCACACGTGAGCGTCTCCAACAAGATTATTGGATACAGCATACATGCAAACGCCAAACATATGAATACACATATGTATATAATGGGTGATCCATTTCGAGGTTCCCTACTTTTAAAAGAATAAACACAGAAACTTCAGATTTAATGAAAAGTTTATTATGATTCGAAGGAACATTACTTGGCATTTATTTTTTGAACATTATCTCTTTCAAATGTTGTTCCATCTGTTGAGTCCAATTTTTGATGACTCGTTGAAGCCTTTCGACTGGTAACAACAGCTTTAATTTCAGGCATCAAAGTGGGTTGTCATGGGTTATCACTGACGGTTACGTTCTCATCGGCATCATTTTAAAGAAATATGGAGCGATGATTCCATCGGCCTACAAACCATACCAAACCTTTTTTTCTGGATGGAGTGGCAGCTCTTGAATCCCTTCAAGTTGCTCTTCGTTCCAAATGCGGCAGTTTTGTCTGCTTACATACCCATTGAGCCAGAAATAGAAGCCATCTCTGAACAAAACATGGCTCGAAAACGTCGTATCTTCTTGGAACTTTCTCAAGAACCCACGAAGCGAAGCAATGTCGCTTGGGAAGTTCGAGCGGCTTCAGTTCTGGCACAAGCTGTTTTTTATACGCCTTTAATTTAAGATTTCGTCGTAAGATCCAAGTCGTTCCATACGTCAGTCCGAAATGCTGCGAGCGGCGCCGGATCGACTGTGCATGGTATTCGTATACACTTTCAGCTACAGGCATATTTTCTCCACTGCGTGCTGGACAAGGTCTATTCGGTCGAATATTATCTAAAACTGAATACTGGGTCTCAAGATAGGTGATGATGCTGCGAATAGTATGCTCAGTAGGCCGATTATGTTGACTATAAGTTGACCGTAAGTTGAGTTGTCCAACAATACTGAACAAAAATAACATGACAGCTTGATGCGACTGACAGGTGATATGTCCAAAAAAGTCTATTGGAAAAATTACTTCTACTTGGATCACCAGTTCTATAAATATGTGTTAGCACTATTGTGTTGGTATAGGAATTTTAAAATGCCAACAACAACTGCAGTTGCCATGTGCATTAACATTGGTGCGTTTGCGCAAGTATGTGGCATATAAAAACCCATAAATGACATAATGGAAACTCTTAAGTACTAAACTCAAGTGCGACCAACAAAGTAAAGTGCATGTGTGCGGTGGCCGACAGCAGCCGAGTGCGAGGTGTATTTCACACCGAGCGCCAAAGGACACTCAAATTGGTATTACATACTCGTATTCGTGGATTTGCGATGAGTTTTCCTGAAAGGTTATGTGCAAAAATAAGGAAAGCAAACCAAATACAAGTGGCTATCGATATTTACTGTAGGACGCCTTTAAAATTGTAAGGTAATAATTGAACTAATTTTAGTTCGGAAAAAGTTCTATATTTGGATGTGAGTGCCTATTTATCACTTATTATTAGAAGTTCGTGATTTGAAGGAGTTTTATAAAAATATCTAGATTTATAGAGCTTCTGAATAGAATCTGAAGCTGAGCTAGAGCTGAAATAGAATCTCCTTTTTCTGAAATATTTTCTACTATGACTGAAATAGATTCTCCTTTAAAAGAAGATAACCAAGAAAGGTATTTCTTGTCGGAAGCACTTTATTACCGATATCGATTGGATAAAACATGTTTCTCACAGCTTTTAAACAGTCGTTTCACTCAATACCTTAGTAAATAAAATTTTTATATAATATTTTTGTATAATAGAATAATTCACGTTCCTCTCTTTTTTAAACAATTATATCTTGCAATACCAGAAAGCATGTGAAAAATGAATTACAACTTGATTTTGTCTTTATATGAGATTTATACCAGTTTTTTGTTCGATTTGTAACACTCTAACTTTTGAAGATTCGAAGTCATTAAATCTCTGGCATTTCTATCAAATTTAAATGAGCTATTTTTTCGATTTACTGCTCTCTAATGCTTGAGGAAACGATTGACGCTGATTTTTGACAATATTTTGCAATTATACCTGTTGTTTAATAGAGCTGTTAGTCTCTAATACTTCGGGAGCTGATTTGGGGCAATTCAATGTAATTATACCAGTTGTTTAATCGTTTTGACCGCTGATTTTTTACAATTATAGCTCATTTATACCGGTTTTTAGATCGATTTGTTATGCTCTAATGTTTCGAAAGCTGATTTTGGATATTCTATGCAATTATACCAGTTTTTTGATCGTTTTGCTACCATTTAATGCCAATTTTTGTTAACTTTATGTAATTTATACGAGTTCCTTGCGTGCTTTGATACTTTCTAATGCTTGGCGAATTGAAAATATCTAATATTTAGCAATTTTATGAGATTTATACCACTTGTTTAATCGATTTGCTTTTCTCTAGTTTTTCGGTAATTGAAGACAGCTGATTTTTGGCAATTTTATATAATTTATTGAGTTGTTTATTTAATTCGTTACTCTATAATATGTGAGGAAAACCATTGATTTTTGTTCGACTCACTACTCTCTAGCGCTTAGGGTATCGAAAACAACAGATTTTTGGCAATCCCCAAGTTTTGAAGAAGCGTACAGTTTTCGAAGACCGCCAGGTGATGAGTGGATGTCTACTTGTTAAAATACTTCGGTAAGATTGTTTTTATACCAAATTAAGAAACAGCTAATTGAAATATTTTTCTCAAAATACTATTGAAACTAGAGTCTAGTTGAAAAATTTGGTTGCCCAACCGCCCTAACAAGTTAATGCATCAGAAGAATAAAGAAAAATTACCTCATATTACCTCATATTGGAAGCTTTACTGCTATTAACTTTCACTACTATTATTAATTATAGCTCAGTAAAGTTAAAACACATGAATTTTTCACATTTTCCACCTTACACAACCAATTCCTTAAATTGTGTATAATTAATTTCCGCGAAATATGTAATTTCGCAAAATTATCGACAATTTGTAATCATATGTACGATATTAATGATTTCGCCCACCAACAAACAGCATGACGCAAATACCTCGGAGGCCACAAAGAACAGCTTAAGGCTCGATGGCTGCAATTAATATTTTTCTCATTCACGCCCACACGACTTGGCCACAGCGTAATAATGAAAAGGCTGTGTCGCCAAACCGCCAATGGTCGCCACGAAAATGGCATAATTAAAAGTGCATTAAAGCCGCATACACATATGGCTGGCCGGGCAGAAGGTGGTGGTGGGTTGCTAGAAGCGCCATTAAAGTCACTCATACGTCATGCGCAACGCGCGTGAAGAGCGCATACAAGTAATGTTTGCAATCAAAAATGTTAAATTTCATTTTAACCCACATGTATGTATGAATGGCAGTGCATTATAGCCATTGCCGCGTGTTAAACGCTCTCGCACGCGCGCGCATAAAATTCGCCGCCAAGCGACGCTAGAGTCATAGTCAGTTTAACGAACGCTCGTAAAGCGTGGCGGGCAATAGCGTTTGCGCCACGCAGTAAGAATCCTCATTAAAATGGCAGTGCAAATTTTTTTTGCATAATGAGCGACAGACAACGTACTCCCCGGCGAAGGCGCGCAACTTTTGCAACAACAATAACGCCAAGTTGACACATTGACGACGCGTTAAAGGCGACTGGGAATGCAAAAGTTTTCGCGCGCTCACTAGCTGCAAGCATACAATATATGCTGCGCTGCTGCAGCTTGTTGTTGATGCTCCGCGCCGGGACAATAAAAAGGCAATATGTAATTGTAGTTGGTGTGAAAGCAGTCGTAGGCAGCCGTTGACTTGACTGGCAAAGACAATGGCGGAGTCGCTAACGCTGCTGCCAGGGCGGACACGCGCTTACTCAGCCAACACAATGGCAAATGGCAGATAGTATTGTTGCTTTCGTTGACATTGCCATGACGGCAGCGGCAGCGCGGCATGTCGCAAAGTTTATTTACATTTTGATTCAGCAAACAGCGCTCTTTACTCGACTTTATTGCGGTTTATTGCAATGCGAAGAGGTTACGCGCTTGCCGACTTTATTATGCAGCAGCCAGTGATAAGGTTCGCATTTAAGCTTGCAGCAGTGAACAGAAGACTTCATGAAATTTATAGAGTTTGGATGAGAGCATACAATTTAGTAATTAAATGTTTAGGAGACAGAAGAAAATAATGAAAATAGGAAGGGAACTGCTAAAAATTTGGTAAATAATTAGCAAAGCTTCTAGTAGTAACGGCAGCATATCTACTGTGCTCCAGCGCAAAAACAAACTCCGCGAAACGAAATAGCTGTTGAAATTGGCTAAAGTGCCATTCGTTTGACTACCGAACCAGTACATCTAAAAGCCAAGTCGCCAAAAGCGATACATAATGAAATTATCGAAAGGCCTGACAAACGGATCAGAGTGAAATGGAATAACTTTACGAAATGCAGAATAGTACAAGAGCCTTGAAGAAAAACTTGCTTGTTTCGAATTCACTGGTTCTCTTAAGCAGGATGGTTGTTGGTTTAACGACAGATAACAACTTACTCCCATCATATAGATGTGAGCCGGATGGGCATCATTAATATTGATTAATAACGACGATACATGCAGAAAGTGCAGGTTAGTAGGCAAGGGGGAGACGCTGGAACACCTCTTATGCTATTGTTCCGCCTTATTTAGAACTCGTCTTACACATATAGTATATCTCTTAAAGTTCGCAAAGGCGTTGACTTCCATATACCAAATACTTAAGTGAAATTTAAAACAAGAAAAAATGTAAACTTCGGCTGCACCGAAGCTCATATACCCTTAACAGGTGCATTTCTTTTAGTAACTATGTGTTCAGTTTGTATGGAAGCTATATGCTATAGTAATCCGATCTGAACAATTTTTTCGGAGATTATATTATTACCTTAAGCAGTAATCCATGTCAAATTTCGTGAAGATATCACGTCAAATGCGAAAGTTTTCCATACAAGCCCTTGATTCCGATCGTTCGGTTTGTATGACAGCTATCCGAATCTGAACAATTTCTTCGGAGATTACATTGTTGTCTTAGAAAATAATCTATACCAAATTTCGTGAAGATATATCGTCAAATGAGGAAGTTTCCCATGCAAGCATTTGATTGCGATCATTCAGTTTGTATGGCAGCTATATGCTATAGTTAACCGATCTGAACAATTTCTTCGGAGATTACATTGTTGCCTTAGAAAATAACCTGTGCCAATTTTTGTGAAGATACATTGTCAAATGTGAAAGTTTTCCATACAAGAACTTGATTCCGATCGTTCAGTTTGTATGGCAGCTATATGTTATAGTGGTCCGATATCGGTAGTTCCGACAAATGAGCAGCTTCTTGAAGAGAAAATGACGTTTGCAAAATTTCAAAACGATATCCTAAAAACTGAGGGACTCGCATATATAGTCCTTCGCGATGTTTTTCCCTCTCTTTGGGAAAAACTTAAAAGGGCGCAACTTGATGCCAGAATACTGAAGAAGAAAAAACGGCATTTAAAAAAGATGGGAACACACCTAACTTAAAATTTGCCCTCTCAAGATTATTTTTTAGTATATTTTTTTATTTAATGTGTTTAACAACGACAGAGTTCTTAAAGGCAGCCAATGAATCCATTTCCTAGATATGACGACATCGAGATCACAATTGTCATTAACACCAACAACAGTTGAAATACCTGGAGACTTTTTGTTTGTCACTGTGCATTTCAAACTACCATTAGCATTAATTGAAGTTGAAGAGTGCGGATTAACAGAATCGCCCACGCTATCATCAAAGGCAGCAGATTGAGACTGTTTTTAGCACTGGCTTTCGAGTGAGCGTTGACATTCCTAACAACAGCCTGTGCATATGGCACAGAATTGTTTCGATACTGATACAGAAAATTTGACATTGTCGGATAATTTGCTCTGAACATCGCAGATCTCTGACTACAATTCCTTTAGCTTTACGAACAATGAAATTTCGTTCATCAAATATCGAGTTTTCACTTCTCAGTAAACTAAATTCAGCAACGAGAGAATTTAGCAACAAATTTATCTTATCAAAATAATTATGCTAATGATAAAGGTTCCATTGACTCCTTTTGTGGCTGATCAGCATTGTATTGGTGCAATTTACAGTGGAAGTACTGCGGGTTGAAATTTGCATTGCATACTTTTAGGCGACTCATTTAAATATGATTTGCTGCTTACTTTGCTGTTCTCATTTATTTGCCGTTACTGTGATCGTTGAAATCTAAACAAGCAGTTTGAGAACAATGCGTGTGATTAACAGTTTGAAGGTAAATGGGCTCTGTTTGAATCAGTTTTAATGCATATGCAACTAATTGTAGTATCAGTGTTAAGTAAATTACATAAAAATGTAAGACAACATATTTATTAGTCTTTAATTTGCATACTTTTAGGCGATTCAATATGATTTCTTTCTTTGCTGTTCTCATTTATTTGCCGTTACTGTGATCGTTGAAATCTAAACAAGCAGTTTGAGAACAATGCGTGTAATTGACAGTTTGAAGGTAAATGGGCTCTGTATGAATAAGTTTTGATAAATATGCAACTAATGGTTGTACCAGTGTTAAGTAAATTACATAAACAAGTAAGACAACATATTTATTTTATTAGCGTATTTTTATAAATGCTATTATTATGGTAAAAAATAAAATTTTTGTTTTTTAAAACTTGTCAACCTCTCAATAAATTCATATCCTTTAAAAATACAAAATTTCTTACATTTCCACTTTGATATCCATTATCAAAAAAGCTTGTGCGCCCCCAACTATAATTTAGTATTCTTTAATTTGCAACTTTGGGCGAACTTGTTCGTCACTTTGCGTACTCGCACACACGCTGCGCGCTGCAAAAGACAGACAAGTCTGCGCGACATTATGGCTGGTTGCAGGCATTTTAATAACACTTGCTTAGCTCTGCACGTTTTTCATTTTGATGCTGCATTTCAATTTTATGAAGTTTAAGAACTAGCAGTAAAATTTTTATATTTGCATTCGAGCAAGTTGAACTGAGTAAATAAAATTAGTTTACAAAGTTGTCTAGAACAATTTTAACTCGTATCAATAAAGTTGCATTTTATGTTCTAATATTAACATGGGTGCTATTTAGGCCAAGCTGCTGCTAGCAGACGTGATATGAAGTTTTGTGATAGCTAAAGACTCCTTAGCAAGTTTTTGTGTGTACTATCCACATACATTTTTGTTGTAGATTCTATTTTTTACTCTTTGTAGTATGGAAACGCAGGCTAAATAAGAAAAAAATTTAATTCTGTCTGCATCAAAGCTATAATTAAATACAAAAAGATCTTTATCTTGATTTGGATCGATTAGTTTGTATGCGGAGGAGCCATGTGTAGTAGTTCACAGTAGCGAGGAAAGTTCTCTGAGCGCCATTCGCCTGGAAGTGGCCCGAAACGATTTTTTTACATATGGCTGAAGCAGCTCACGACTTCCGGTCTTATACCAAATATCCGCTGTGTAGCCAAAGAAGAAGCCGAGACAAAGTGAGAATGAGAACCATCTCTACTGAGGGCTGTGCGTTGGGTTTGGGACTCGCCATGTAAAAAAACACACTCAATGAAAATTTGAGAATAGCCTCGGATGAGAGACCACCTTTTGATGAGGACCACTGTAAACGTGTTAAGTACTACGATTTAAGGGTATGCACCTAAAATATCCGGTCTCTTAATTGGAAAGGTCCTGCTGTCCATTCGGTTAATGTCCGCGTAAGACTAAAGTCTCGAGTCTACTAGTAAATGTGCCTAAATAATACTTTTCTTTTACTTACTTTACTTTTCTTTTAAGTTAGTGTTTTAAGCACAGCATGACTTGTATTTGTAATTTTAACAGGTTCAAAATTACTTAAGGTTTCGAACAGTTGAGACCACTAATTGTCAGTTTGAAGACACTATATTCTTATCATTTGGCCGTTTTCCATGCTATGTATATTCCACTTTTGAACTCCTATTCCGACCATCTGCTTATATAATTCGATATTCAATTCACATATTCACCATTTTTACGTTATTTGAAATAATAACTCACAAGTCAGTCATGCAAATTTGGTTGCGACACAAAAGAACAAAATATATATCGGCATCAAGGCAATAAATTTCTGCAACCTTGCTGGCTTACGCTTAGAATCGCACATATTTCTTTGCGCAATATACTAAGTAATTGTCAGAGGAGTGTGACAACAGTTACGTCATATGCAGTGCCTGCTCCTTTTGCTACTTTAAGGGAGAATTTGATAAATGTGCTTTGAGAAAAACACAAATATGAAAAGCAAAGCGGGTTTATTTATTTATTTGCGGAGCTGCAATGTACATATGTTTATTACAACAACACACATACAAGAGCACATAATGTTACAACAATATAACACCAGCACATATATGACAGTCACTATTTATAACCCACACAATTTGTCGCCGTTTGCTTTCACACAACATTCGCCAAACACTCTCTAGTTCCAGGGTTAATACACTTTCTATTTTTATTACTAAGTGAAAAAAAAAAACAATTCTCCAGCGCTTAGATTCGGAATAAAACTCTAGACAGCACCATAAATAACACGTAAAATCGAATTGCATTGCCATTGTGGAGGCGAGAAAAATGGTGCAGCGCACAAATTTCAAATGTTTGGTGATTTTTCACATTTCATGTTGCTCATACGCCCCGGCTTTTGGCAAATAAGTGAATTTGTAGCGGTAATTTAGGTGCCACCAAATCCATTGAGCTGTTTCGCTTCAGCGCTCAATATATTCTCCATATAATATGCGCTTGCAATGTGACACTCATATTCAGTAGTCGGCAGCCATAAATAATATGGTTGGGTAGTAAAATGTAATACGGTTATATTTTAGGTAAGGTTAGCATGTGTAGAGCAGTTAGTTGAGGTCCAGCCTGCGGGTAGCTTATAGCACTGACAGCTAAAAATGACTTCATAATTCGTATGGAATTATATTCGCATTTTAGCGACTATTTTCGATATTGAAATGTGTGGAAAATGGATTTGTAGAGTTGCCAACTAGCCTACTTAAGTTTGAGGTTACATATTTTTGTCATGTGCATATTAGTTTTAAGAGAGTTTTTATGAGAATAAGTCTCAACAAGTCGAATTTTTCAGATTCGAAAACAAAAAAAATCACAGGTAACCAATTCTGATGAATATGATGATTGAGCTTTCGTTTCCTGTTTGGCAAAAAAGTCAGTCTTAACCAATGTGACGGTGCATTGAGGTATTTCGGTACGAGTTTAGCATTAACAAAGTACATATCCAAAACATTAACTCAGATGTGGCGAGTCGATTCAGAATAGATGTCGAGATGCTACGTAAGCTGCTATATATATGTATTTCTGGACTAGGCAACACTAAGTGTTGCCAGGTGCAATCTGACATTTCCATTGGAAAGTTTGACATTTTTTAGCATAACATCACTCAGAACGTTTTGTCATTTAATCGTGAATTGTTTTATTTACAGGGAATTAAAAAATTCATCTCGGCCAAAAAATGTAATTAACTCGTGAACATTTTCGTGCGATCATTTTTCACAACTTTCGACGTGGATTATCACGACAAGAGTGCATCGATGAACTAAAATCTTTGTATGGCTATGAAGCACCATCCTATAGCACTGTGAAAAACTGGTACAACGAATTCAATCGTGGCCGACGCTCGCTCAAAGACGAATTCCGTGAAGGTCGTCCAAAAACAGCCGTTGTGCCAGAAAACATCGATGCCGTACGTGAACTGATAATGCAAGACCGTCATGTAACATACCTTCAGATAGAGGCATGCCTATGCATTTCTCCCACCAGCATACATTCGAAATTGCATGAATACCTGGCCGTAAAAAAGGTTTGTTCTCGTTGGATCCCGCACAATTTGACAATCGCTCAAAAAAAGGCTCGTGTGGATTGGTGTAAAGAAATGCTGAAAAAATACGATCGCGGTGCTTCAAAAGACGTTTATCGAATCATGGATCTATGCGTATGAGCCCGAAACAAAACAGCAATCGAAAAAAAAAAAAAAAAAAAAAAAAATAGTTGATAAATATGCCTATTTTCATTATTAGGCCAGAAATATATATAGCAGCCCTCATAATGACATTTTTTTGATACCAAAACGAACATTTTCAAAAAAAACCTCGGAAACCCTATAAAATATGTATATGTAGGGTTCTATCCAAAATGAAAAAATTGTCTATAACCTTGAATGATTTATTAGATTCACAAAATACTTATGAAGGTGGGGTTAGTTAGCTGATCTATCTGCTAGTCGCCGCCTGGGATTGTAGTAAAAATGTGTAATAATACTTATCTGATCAGTTATGATCTGTCTTGGCCTGGTACTGAAACTGAACTGTGTCTTACCTAACGTTTGCTGTCACTGTTTATGTCTTCGTATCGTACGTTTAAATAGTTGGTTAGGTCGTGTTCACATTCAGGGCTGCTAATCATCGTAGCTATCGCATATTTGGCTGTTGACTATTCGTTCGGCTCGTATGAAGGCTTCACTGCTTCGTGTATTTAGCGACAATGGTTTTGTCAAGGCCCTTCACATTCGCCTCGTATTGATTGTGAGCCAAAGTCCTTACAACCTTGTTAGGACCAATATACATGGGTCCATTGCCCTAGTGAATGCGTTGGACGACGACCAAATCGTGCTGTCTGTATTTAACTGATTTCTTTATATTAATGTTAAAATTACGCATAGTACTTTATCTCTGCATCTTTCACGGCTTGTTTGCGAATCTTCTCACATTCCGAATCTAATTCATTGACAGCACGCTGTATTTTTTTACTGTGTAGTGGCTTTTCAATTCTGACAACCCTTTAACCCCCACGTCCACCGCAGTTAATATTCTGAAAGGTGCAAAC
This sequence comes from Bactrocera dorsalis, assembly GCF_023373825.1. NCBI lineage: Eukaryota > Metazoa > Arthropoda > Insecta > Diptera > Tephritidae > Bactrocera > Bactrocera dorsalis. Next base: position 61,629,509 of record NC_064307.1, on the reverse strand, counting down.
CTCGTACTGTGCGATGGGGTCATACTTAGTGACGCCTATCTGGGTGCAAAAATAAAAATTCTAAAGGATGCAAATGGCGTAAAATGTGATTACAAATACCCACTTTTATTATAGACAGTACTTATGGGCACCCACACATGCAAATACACATTCATTTTCTGCGTAATTTTCATTAATTTTAGGCACTTATTCACTGATTCGCATCGACATGCAGGCAAATGCACAAATGTGCAGGAATGCGAGCCGCTAAAGTGTGAATAACATAATAAGCGCAAATTACTTGCATTACTCAGTTGCCATATAAGCACTCAGCGAATTACATACCGCTCAAATATAACAAAAATTTGTTACATGTAATGCCCACAGTGTATTATGTAATTTCGCGCTGATATATTGTAAGTATGTCGGCATATTCAGGTTTTGCGTCGAATAACCACTTTGATAATTTGGCACAAATTAATGCACATTTAATTAACTTAATATTCGAAAATTTAGAATTTTGCGCAATTTTGTATAATTTTTATGTCCAAATGCGTTTTAATGCTATTTCTGGTGGTTACATGTGCTAATTTGGGCCGTTGGCGTACATTTTGGGTGGTGACGCAGGCCAAAGCATTTTTGGTTTTTCGAAATTTATTATATTTGCAAAGTAACTGGACCGAATTTTCTAATATTTACAAAATTAAAGCTTAATTGTACAGAAAATTGAAATTTGGTTTAGCTCAGATTTATTGACGGTGTTAATTTCCAATAAAATTGGCTTGCTAATTAATTTTTAAATAAAATATATACTTAGTTTAAAAGCTTAAAAGTTCAAACTGTGTTTCAAATTGTTTAAAGAAATTAAAATTTTTCATAAAAATATGTGATCAAATAATTTGTGTTACAATAATTAATTTTATTTTCAACTTTACGTATTAGATTTGGGACTGTCAAAGCAGTGATCGTTTTTGAGAGCTTGGATATTATATAATCATGCAGAATACGCCGATAAATTAATTTTGCCTTGTCTTTATTTCCGAAATAGCTGCAAATCTATAATATATGAGATAACTCCCGTCTTTATTACCGAAATCGGCAGACGAAATCTATTCGAAATGTTATTGCAGGCCGAAATAGAATTGAAGTTGGTACACATTTTTATAGAACTTACTCTTCATATCTTCGGTATCATAGCGCATGGCTCCAACAACTTCGCAGCTTTAGATTTAGGGTACAAAGTTTACAAGAGAGGCGAGAGAGTAAGAATCTCTCCTTTGAGAACAAATATATATAGTAGGTGAAATACTTAACTTACTCTCCATGTTCTCTGTATCATAGCCAATGCCTCCAGCTACTTTCTAGTTTGAAATTTAGGGTTCGACGTTCGCAACAGATTAGGAGTAAAGATCTCTCCTTAGACAACAGTTATATACATAGGTTGAAATTCGGCTGTTGCAATTCTGAGTCCTAACTGTGCGATGATAATCGATGGCAGAACAATCTTATATCGTTATTTCCAATAATTTTTCTCGGCAATTATTTACCTTTTCAGCTATGAAGGTTAGCTCTACCTTGCGATTCTCTTCTCCCGTCAATTCGAGGTAATACAAGTCCACGTCTAGAGAGCGTGCGAAATTTCCTTTGACATTGGATTAATGAAACATAAAAATCACTTTTAAAAAAATACATAAAAATTTCTGTACAGCTGTTCCTACCTCTCTTGGTCATTAAAACTGAACCACTCTGAAGTCTCAGGAATGTCTATGATATGACTTTAAATCTGGCTTTTTGGCAGCGTGACCTATCATAATTTTATTTAACTTCTAAAACTGTTCCAGACCACTGCAGCGTCTTCAAAGCGGAGGTAGCTGCCATAAAGGCAGCAGTAGATCTACTGTTTCAGGGTGCAGGCTTTTTCAGCGTTATGACTAGTCGATCCGATAGTAAAGCAGCGATATTAACCTAGAGTTCGCTGACTGTATGCTCAAAATTCGTGTTGCATTGTGTAGACTCCTGATCTCTAGCATCGAGTTATTTTATGATTATACTGTTTTAAATACCTGTGGCGGTAATAAAGGCAACTCTTCAGCTAATGAGCTCGCTAAACCAGATACTTCAACCTCATTAACTATGAAATTGGAACGGATAGAAGGTCCGTTGGCTATTTGTGGTTTACTACTGTACTGTTGAGCTTCGAACCAGCTCAGCAAGCAGCGGACGTTTGCTAATAAATCACATATTCCTTAAAGAAGATTATGTGGAAGCAATCGAAGTTCGTAGCTCTGTATATTCTAGTTATATTGTGTATTCTGTATTCTGTATTTTTTTTTGTTTTAATATGTTTTATTTGCATCCATTCTGTATTTAAATATATTTTCTTCCAGCTATTAGGGTACGTAATACCTTAAATTATATTATTTCTAATAAAATTTATTTATTTCCAAATTTTAAAGCATTTTTTGGTAACGTTTCTACTATTTTCACGTTCTCCCTCAATTTTCATCCTATTGAACAAGCTTTGCGCCGCAGCGCTGAAGCTTGCTGCCAGTCTTTGCGCACCGAGGATTATGTGTTACTGTTTGTTGATCTGTCTACTTGACTTACCGTTAGAGAATTCCGCGTTTTTTGTTATTTCTCTTTGAAACTTTTCTCACCAATACAAAGTTCAAACCAATCGCTCACATACGTTCCATTTGCTCGCGCGCTCTTCTCTCCTCCTTCTCAATCTTCTTTCCATCGGCTCTCGTGGGTACTGAAGATGCGATAAGCGTTTGCTGCAGAGTTTGGCAAACTTGTGTACGTTGGCTAACTCGAGTGACAGTGAATACATGGAGGACATTTGTTATTTGTCATTGTTGCGCACTTAATGGATCCTCAACTGTATCCTTCCTCTTAAATAACAGCAAAACCAAAAAAAACAGGGACATCATGGGACTTGAACTGTGCAGAAAAAAGCTTTAAATGCGAGTGGAAATTGATGGCAATGCGACAAAGTTCGTAGTGGTAGCGAAGGTCTTTAAACTTTTGTTTTTAATTTAAATTTTGTTGCTTGCGATTTTTTCAAATTTTTTTTCATTTTCAGAAATTCTGGTTTCTCAAATTGATTTTTAAGTTTTATTTCCTGCATTTTCGTGGAAGTGTAGTATTTGCAATTTAATTTTTTTCCATATCAGTGGACTTTTTCTTATTTGTTATCTGCATATTCTTCGGTTTGCTTTGTGTTGCATTTTCTGTTGCGGCAGGAGGACTCCCTCAAAAGTCTCCAAATTTATTTACTCCGGCCATTAGTAAGAAATTTGTACATTATCAAAGTGAAAGATGCTACTTTGCAAGTATTTTAGTGACCGTGGCGAAGTTTTGTTAAAAAGGATTTTAAATGTCAACGTCAATTATTTGAAAGTAGCTTTCGCCTGAACGGCTAAGTAGCTTTTCAAGTGGACAGCTTTCACATACTTAAAAAAAAAAGATTGGAAGGTTGTGGTAGACACGAAAAAGTGTTGGTTTTGTGAGGTTTTAGTTCGCAGAATCCTTAAAAAGTTTTAAGGTATCTAAAGAGTTACGTCAGGTGTCGTCTTAGAAAATTTGTGAAGTATGTAAAACAACAAAAGCACGTAATCGGCAGCCTTAGAGAAAATATACAGTTAGAAAATTACTTACACAAATTATATGACACTTTAAGTAAAAGGCTTTCAGGGGATTTGCTCGTCTTTTGTTATGCAAAATTTTATTTAAAAATTTGACAATAAATTATGCTTTTTTGGTGGTGGATGCCAATGGCCTCGGCCAAAGTTCTATCTTTTTAGGGGTAAAAGAAGAGCTAAGTCAGATTTTAATGACTTTAATGTATATAGCACTTCACCCTGTGAGCAGCCTCTTGTAGTACCGAGACGAATTCTGGTATCCCTTACTGCAGTTTCAGCTATTCTGATGCGTAGTACGACCTTTATTCAACAGTGTTATTGAAAGCACTTTCGATCTCTAGGAAGGCGCATAACATCATAACTTCCCTTTCTTCCAGCGAACTCTGTATGTCCGTGCTTAGCTGGTACAAAGCAGTGTTGGTTGATCTCTTTTTCCGTAAGCATGCTGGTTTGCAGTGACGTTTTCAGCGCCTTCGATCTTATTTCATAGTTCACGATCTTTTCCATGCTCTTTAGTAAGAAGGAAGTTAAATTAATTGGCCTGAAGAATTTCGCCAGTGAATAGTCCTTCCTTGAGTATATGATTACCTTCACGGTGCTCCATGGTTAAGAGAATACACCAGCACAAGGCTCACTAGCCGAACAAAGTAGACAGTAGAACCTGTTTCCCTGTTGAAAAAATGCAGGAAAGATGCCGTCCGCATCCGGAGACTTGAATTCAGCGAGCGAAGCCGTAGCTCACTTGATTGAATCCGCAGTAAGCCGTTGCCTTCCGACTATCCATTTTAACTAAGATGGCTTGTGTTCGACTATTGATAAACACTGGGCTTCCTCAATTGTCTCCGGGAAATGCGCACACAAAGGTGCCGTAGCTCTCTCCTCCGCGCTGGTCGTATAGGTCCCTTCATATCTTTTAATGACTAGTATAGTGTCAGTCTTACCTTTAGCCAGAGTTTTATGTAGCCTTGCTGCCTCTGCTGTCGAGGAGATGTTTTCATAGCAATTCTGTTATTTCGCAGATCTAATCTCCTTCTTATAGGTAGTTTTGTTGCATCTGTACTCTTCCCAGTTCCTAGAACGAATGCCCTTGTTATAGAGTTTACGTACCTTCGTCTTGGGTACTGGGAGTCTACTTGACTACCAAGGACAGTTGCGTTTTTTGGTGATCGTCTTTAGGGGGAAGCTGCGCTTATGATGGCCTGGTAGCTGCTAGTCTGCTTTCCAATCCTAGAGGTGTTGCGCCTCTGTTTAGCTGTCCCTCTCCACTAACATTAATTTCTAACATATCCCGATATGTGACCTAATTGGTGTTCTTTGGAATGCGTTTAGAGGGGAGTTGAGTAACCCCCACCCTTAGTCCGAATCTCATCTATCTGTGATCCGATATTGAGAGTTTTGATGGCACTCTCCACTGTAGGCCATGGTGTCGTTACTCAGAGTGATGCCCAGCACTTCCCTTCTATTTCTAGTAACGAATGTATGTTCACAACCCACATTCTCATTACTTATGTAGATTATTATTAATAATAAATTCAAAGAGAGGCTTACTCCTTGTATTGCAGTCCGGGCTGTACTATTCCGTGTGATGTACATTCGCATCGCAATCCAGAATCAATGGCAGCCTATTTTACCTATTTGACGTGAAGAAAATTTATAAAATAACAAAACTGTCACAGTCGCAAAAAACCGACTTTTGCTGCGATGATGTTTTTTCTTATTAGAAAAATGTCAAACTCTCTTCATAGTACGAGTATGTTAATCCCGCATTGAAATTTAATAAACAAAGAAGAGAAAGCAATATAAAATCACTCAAGCACACATTTAGCAGCGGAAATTTTTCTATCTACGGCATTAACGAAGTACACTTTTTTAAATTTTTCTAAGCAATTCTTGCAGTTACTCGATTATACCATGACTCTCTTGGTTTTTTTGTGATTCTTGCAGCTTAATAGTTTTTGTTCAAGTGTGGAGTTTTCCTCCTTACTATGTCACCTGCCACCTGTCACCTTTTGTTTCTTAATCTTCTCACTTTTTTGTTGCCACCAAAATTTTGCGCTTTTTCCCAAGAACGTTTGCTGCTCATTCTCTCCAATGCCTTTGTTTCATTTCTGTTTCTTTGCTCTGTCCATTGTCTAATCAACACCACATGCGTTTGGGTTCTAGTGAAAGTGTGCAAGTCATTTGCCCGGTGCCATGTCATGCAGTCGTAGTCATCTCTTGCAGTGCTGCTCAAAGTTTCTGACGTGTGACTCAGCAAATTTTCCTACACTTTTTTTGGATTTTCTAATTTTAAGTTCTCTTCCGTTGTAGTGCTGCTTCAAATTTTTTGTTTTTGTATCCACAATGCGGTTTTGTTAATTTTATCAGTTTTGAGGGGAAAATTCTTGCTTGCTAGCTGCTTTCTTTGCTTTATACAGCTGTTCTCAAATCATCCAATATATAAGTTTTGTTCGTTCAAATTTTGTTTAATTTAATGAAAAACATGTGTGATGAACTAACATAAATTTGGAAACTTGTTCCTGGACTGCAAAAGATATTGAAGAATTTAATATAAAATAAATTAGTTCACTCAGTAAATGCAATAACTTGAAATATCCAATGACTTTAGCATAAAATTTGTGAGATGCTGTAAGTGTGAAGTGATTAATTTGGGGAAAAAATGAAAACCTTGCTATTCTTGGAACATATTAGAAAAAATTCTTGGAAAAGACCCATGAAAAGATAAAAGGAGCTGCCTTATGTCGCTATGCTTGAATTTGGGATCGCCGCAAAATTAATACGGCTTTGTAAACTGACGTTGAGCAATACCAAAAGCTCCGGCAGGATCAGGGAGGGCCTCTTCGAGCCGTTCGGCACTAAGCGAGGTTTCAGGCAAGGGGACTTCCTATCATGCGATTTTTCAATATACTCTTGGAGATAATAATGCGTGATGCAGATCTGTATAGAGAAGGTACAAACTTCTATAAAAGTGTACTATACAGCTGCTGGCGTACGCCGTTATTATTGATATCATTGGCCTCAATAACCACGCCGTTAGTTGGCTTTCTCTTAATTGGATAATGAAACGAAGCAATTGGGTCTGGCAGTGAACGAGGGCAAGACGAAATATCTCCTGTCATCAAACAAATAGTCGTCGCATACGAGACTTGGGTCCTATGTGACTGTTGATAGTTATAACTTCGAAGTCGTAGATAATTTCGCCCGTCTTGGAACCAGCATTAACACCACCATCTACTTCAGCTCGAAATTCAACGCAGACTAACGAGAATAGCCTTGATGTCTTCAATTAACTCAAAACGGTTTCCTAGGGGTGGTCTAAATCTGACGAATACGGTGGTGTGGATATTGGTTGAAAATTTGACGAAAAACTCAATGCAGTATGCCACGGTGCATTATCCTGGTACAAAAAAGAGTTGTAAGCCCATAATCGCGGCTTTGTGCAAACGACGCATCACATTCATGCAATATTCTTTGTTGACAGTTTGGCCGGTCTTTTTCTGCTTCGGTTCAACTTTGCTACGATATTTAACCGATTAATAATCTGTTTCCAGACCGTAGGCATAGATCCAAGACTCATATTGCTAGTAATAACATGTTTCATTTCATCCTAATAGTTGGAAAGCATTGTTTCACAGGCGTTAATGCGACGCTATTTTTCGAAAAATTTGATTGATTTTGGAATCGTGTTTTCACTTTCCTTGGGCCTACATTATCTTTCAACACGGTTTTCACTGATCTTTTCGATGTTCCAATGATTCCAGTAAGATCTCTGACTATTAATCGTCGATTGATGTGTTGGTCTTCAGTTGTTGTGTGTGGTTCAACGTCAATGCGTTCTCGACCCCCTTTGAATGATTTGTATCAGCAAGCAATTATCGCCGGTGATCTTTTCCAACATTCTGAACATTTCGACACCAAAAATACTTGTATATAGCAACGTTACGGTTCTTCACATTTAGAATAACCAGGTTTGGAGAACAGTGTTTTCGCACAGCTGGAAGGTTTTTGACTGTGATTCATTCGTTTCCAGAGAGTGATGGTTCTACGAGAGATCGGTCGACGACCGTATAGGTGACAAGAAAAAATTTAGTTTGACTAGCTATTTACTATAAAGAAATATTAAGCAAAATGTACTCTTAGAAATGACAACAGGTCTGTAGGTGAAAATTTGGTTTAAAAAATATAAGTTGAAAGTGGAACTATGAATATATTTTTTTCATATTCAGTTTATCGCCAAATCAATCTCTCTACTTCTTTCTCCTATATTAAGAAGAAAAATTTCATAACATCAAAATTAAAAAAAATATTAGACTTTTTCATATCCCACTAACGTCGGAAATTCTAGCAAATATTCAATTAAATTTTCCATCTCTTTGTGCCGGGTTACATAATTTACTTTGTTCATAATTGGTCTAGTTTATATTTGCTGATGCAAATAAAACTCATGGTTGTTATTTTTTTGCAGCTTTGTTTAGTCTACATCTCACCTAATCCAATATCACGTGATAATTTTTGCTTTATCCCACTTTAATCTTTCTCTTTTGTCTTCCAGTTCCACTTTATCTCGATTCGAGCCTGTCACCTCAAGTAAAGCATCACTGACTCATGGTCATGATGATAAATATACATATGTACATATATATGAGCATAATGATGGTAATCATTTCTAGTACAAGTGGAATCAGATGCTTTGGTGAACTTTCCTTTGTGGTTGCTCAGTCGCATATACCTTTAATGGTACATGATGCTTACATATTTAAAAAGAGAACATGATGCTCACATATTTAAAAAGAGAATACTTTATGTCTATACGTGTGTTTGCACCCTTTAATGTTGTTATATTTACAAGGTAATTTACTTTTGACGAATGACAGTTTTCGCATACAAAAAAAAGACCTCGATGCCTTCATACAAAAGTAAAGTCAATAAGCGAGTGTCATAAATTTGTGTTGCGAGTATATAAAGTCTTCAAAATCGCCATATACACACACAATAAATTTTAGCATCAACCCACTTAAATGGTTCAATACATTACTTGGCACATCGCTAAGGGATCAATTTTTATGCCAATAATATTGCTTGGGCTTTTGCGGTCAAAAGCTATAAAAGTTCATCATACGCCATGACATGCCATGGCGGAAGTGCGTTAGCCTTGATATTTGCTCTGAAAAAATATGATGGCACTTTTATTGTAATGTTTAAAGCAGTTAAATGCATTTATGTTATTGTTTTTGTTGTTGTACTCATTTCCTTTTTGCAGTCAAAACGATTTAAATTTTTGCGGTCAATTTTTCATTCATGCATTGTGGTGGAAATTCTTTGTAAAGTCAATTGTGTTTAGTTGACAGCTGCTGGCGGCACAAACTTTTGCCATAATTTGTGTGAGTGTGTTTGCGATTTCCGTTCTTTATTTAAATTCTATAGAAAGTAGAAAGGCGAGCAAAGTTTTCAACATTGTTTGGTGGCTCGAACGGGTAAAACAAAGGCCAATGCATTGAAAAGAGTTCTAGTTATATCGGAATTCCCTTAATCGTCTGCAAAGTTTTGTCGGCTATTGTTCGCTACGAAAAAAAACTAAAATGCAGTTAATTGAACTTAAATATGAACGCTGACTGTGAGAAAAATTTAATTAGGCGTGGCATATTTGAATGAAAAGATTCTGTTTCTTAAAAAAAAAAACAAGAAAGACTGTGCAATCGAAGTTATAATATCCTTCAAAAATACAACAAATACAAAGTATTCCATATAGGCACTTGAATGTGATAGCTTAGGGTGTACTTTATACGGTCTCTGACGATTTCTTTTGTGTATCATAAACATCGCGGCAAACTTATATACTCTTCAGGGTTGAATAAATAAAGAGAGAAATTAATAAATCTAAATAAAGCATCTTTCTGGAAAGTAGGGTTAGGTACCTTTTCATAACAAAATTTCGAAAAAACTGTTCAGATTGGTTCACTATAGATTCCTTACAAAAACTTGATGCTGATCGTTCAGTTTATATGGCAGCTATATATACAAACTACAAGATCGGAATCAAGTTTTTCTAAGGAATCTGCTGTATTTGTGAAGGGTATAATAGTTTCCGTTCTCCCGAAGTTAACATTTTCTTTTAGTTTGATTTTGATTCGTTAGAAAACTCCATATTGCTCTGAACAACTGCATTTTTTTGTAGAAAGTGATATTCATAATTCTTCTGTGGTTTCTTGTGGTTAATTTTGCCTTTATTGACAAATGTTATACTTAGTAAAAAATGCTTATCCATAATGAATTATCTAAGCCAATCAGATATATTAAACACATACCAAGATTTCGTTCAATCCACAAAGCATTGTTGCAATAAAATTTCTCCAATGGGATAATCTAGGAAAGCAAGCATAAGGCATACCAATTTTTTTAGATATCACGTTTATTATTCGAGATATATATTATACAGTTAAATTGAAGAATGGAAATTATTTGATGCTGATGTCCTTCAAATGACTACTGTTAGATGATTGCTGTCAAATGACTACTGTCAGATGAATACTGTCAGATGACTAATGTCGGATGACTTCTGGTAACAAATGACTATAGTCAGATGACTGCTGTCAGATAACTGCTGACAGAGTACTATTGTCAGATGACTACTGTCAGATGGCCACTATTTAGTGACTATCAAACTGTTATCAGCAAACTTTTGTCAGATGATTATCAGGAGGCTGTCAAAAAAAAAATTTTTTTTTGCGATTTTATAGCGTTTTCTTACACGAAAATATTTTATTAAACACTTAATTTTATTTCATTGATTTAATGTGTTTCTTCGTCACACTAACTGGTCATTAGTGTAATTTGTTTTATTTTATTTGTGTTCTCTTTTATTGCTCGTCTGTCATATGGTGGCATCAATGCATTGTCCACTGAGCATGTTCTTTTGTCTGCCAATAGAGCGCTAACATGACCGCACCCACTCGTCTGGTTGGACTTGTCTTCGACTTTTACTCATTACACTTATTTGCTGACTTGTTTTGACAGTTTATTTGTCTGCCATGTATAAGAAATTTAATAATAAATTTTCAACTTTATGGTGCGTGTAAATGAAAATTACAAGCAAATAAGACATTTGCAAATTGCACTTTGCATAGAAAGCAAATGCATGATATTTAAGCGCATAATTTAAATTATGATTTGCTTTTGATGCTTTACTCGGTTTAATCGATTATTTTTCCATACAATTGTATACTGGAAATCAATAATTATATTCAGATATTAAATTGAAGTGTGTTTAAGCATAAAATTTAAGAACACGAGTAAAGAAATATTAAAGAAAATATAGAAAGTAATTGATTTACTCCATAAGATCCGATATACCGTTAGCGAATTTCACGTTTGAACTTCCATATACGCGCTATACTTAATACTAGTCACCCAGATGCTGATTAAACCTATGAATATTCTCTAAGAATCAAATTTTTTAATAATAATTAAACAATCTTTCCCTAAAATTTAACAAAAGAAAATCCAGGAGAATAATAAATCTGTTAAGAAAAAGCATTTCTTTCAGAAAAAAATTTGTTTAATAGTTGGGAAAGTGTGGATACGCTTTTCTCTCTCTTTTCTAATATTTAAGATATTTATCTGATGTAATGCCGTTTCTCTATAATTTTTATTCACATTTCGATTTAGAAGATATTTTACAGTGCAAAGCAATGTTTTTTTTTCATCCAGCTGATTTAATGCTGTTTATCTTTATATATATAAAGATTTGAACTGCTCCTAAACGGATGGACCGATTTTGAAGAAATTTTGTGTGTATGTTCAAGGAGATTCGAGAATGGTTTAGATTTACAATGTGGTCCACTGGAAAATGTTTTTTTAATTAGTTTTTCATTTTTAATCAATTATTAATTTTGGAATGTTTGACCGATAGATGACGCAACCATCGCAGTATCCAATATTCAAACCTTAAATTGGCGTAAACGTGCATTAAAGAAAACGATGCCAAAGTAAAAGGCGACATCTGTGGATCAAGTTTTTATATTGTGGACAGAGTTGTACGTTATTAAGTAATAAATTGGGTGATTCATACATCTATGGGTAGCTATAACATTTATTCATACCTGCTAACTATTGGAGGGGGTATCTTGACAGGCAATTTAAAATTGCAAAAGGTCTGGGATAATAAAATAGCGGCATAACTGAAGTATTGATAAAAAATTTGAGATATACAGAAATCTTTTCGAAGCATTGCACAGAGCAATGCAATATTTAAACGGGAACGATGAATACATATGTATATGCGTACAATTTCAAACTGATCCTTCCTGAAAAATAATAAAATTGCTAAATATTGGGAATGGTAGAATAGAACTGCAATCAAATACACAATGCAATGAATTAAAACTGGCTCATTTATCATTCGATGAATAATATACCCAAAAGACTGATGCCATAACCTTGCCAGTCGATTTTTTTGTCTTTCCACGCTTGAGAACCGTTTCTTAATATGCAGTCCACCAGGCTGACAATCGATTGGACTCGATTGATTTCACTGATGCACAGCCCATTTGATATAAATAGTATTTTTACCCCCAAAAAACCAATTCTTTCTTAACGCACCAAATGCTTTTTGATTCATTTTTGTTGCTTAATCAAAACTGCGATTATTCCTTAACTAATACATATAATCTAACTATGTAATAGAAATCATATAGATGGTATTAGTAGTACTATCTATATATCAGCCACAGTAAAACGTAAGCGAGTCCTCTAGTAATAATATATACTCTTAAAAAAGCATCTTCATGGTTTAGAATAACAATAACATATTAATCGCTTTCGATTGAGTGTTGGTTGCTTTGCGGGTTGTCAAATTTTCTTAACTTTGGTTCGAAATTTCAACCTAAGTCGCCTTCTGTCAGTCAGCATATTAAGCTCTTCGCTCTATCGCATTTTATTCTCGTTTTCTGTGTTCGAAAAAAAAATTGTGTTTATATTTCAAAAATCGATAATATTTCTTTAGTTTGAGCTCAGTGTTACTATACATAAATTTTGACAAAAAAAGCACCCGTAAATTGTAAATAAAATGATATTTCTAAATAATGTATTTTCTAAGTTTGTAAAACTGTCCTTAATATCTATGGCAAACATGAGCGTGATCTAGCAACCAGTTTCTTTACAGCAGCTGCTTAAGTCGCTACACCTCAGTATTCTTTGGTGAATGAACATGGTCATGAACTTGTATGTAGAGACAAATGGTCAATAAGAAGTTCTATTAGGCCGTATTGAGATGTTTGAGAATCCGTTGAAAACGGCCGTAATTGTGTAATAACAATTGAGAAACGATCACCAGATTTGGTTCCATGTAATTTTTTTTTTCCCCAAACCGAAAGTACCACTCCGTGGAACCAGTTTTCAGTCGAAGGCCATCCGAAAAAGTGCTTATGAAAAGTGTTACGAGGCATAAGTGTATTACATCTGGTGGGGATAACTTTGATTTGTGTTTTATTTAAAATTTCCGAATTTCAGTATATCAGTTGTTATTACTTTACGGTCTTTTATTAATATTCTTAACAGATTCTAAGACCGATTTTCAATATATATGTGTGCCCACAATTCATCAAAATATTTTGTAAGATTTACTGTAGTTTATTTCTGAATCTTTATTATCATTTTACTGTTCAAAATCATACGTTATGAAAAAAATTACTAAAATCTTTGCAATGCCAGTTTTGCTTTGAAAAATAAGGTGGAATCGAAGTAAAGAGAGATACAAATGTCGAAAGCATATGTTATATTTCAGTAAAGTGCCTTTTAAGCTATAATTAAGGTTTTATTATTTTCCAGTCGATAATCTTTATTTAAGGACCACCAGAAATCTGCCATCAAGTGATACCTTTCTTCCATCACAAGTTCAACCTAGTCCAACCGTTCTTTCTGTTCCTCACTATAGTTTCCAAATTATCCGAAAATTTAGGAGATTTTAGGAGATATGTTTTCTTGATACTTAAATTCTTCAATCAAATTTCAATTTTCTTCAAAATTTGGTAAGTGTCAAATTGATTTTCTAGAAATTTTCGACTATTAGTACATTTTCCAAAACAGGTACAACCTTGAAATAAATTGCATTTTTCATTAAATGCAGTATTTGAGGACCATAAAATATTCTACTTTTCAACAATTTCCACACTAAAAAATTGTTTTTGTTGAGCTGTGTTATCAGTGCTACGAGCTGAATCGGTTGGGCATTGTCCGTTTGTCTATTCCTCTGTCTGTATGAACGCGGAATACTCTCTCAGCGTTTGAGATGTCGGTCAGATATGTTTCACACGTCCTTACCACCGTAAAGTATTTTATTTGACGAGATATATAAATTTGGCTTGATTATTGTCCAAGGCTATACAAGGCTACAGTTTTGACATATATTGTACAGATCGCACCACTGTACCTAAAAAATTCCTCCCCTGTCCTTGTAAGTAATGTGTCACTGAGTCGATTTATAAAAATTTAAGTCGAATAAAATTCTATATTTCTAATTTTAACTCTAGAACTAAGTATTCAGCACTACATGCCAATACTGTTGAACTTTAACCCCCATTAGCGTTTGCTCCTTCACGCTAAATGCAATATTAATTACGTCTAATTACATTACTTATATGTATTTGCCTCACATTTAGTCAAATAAGCAAATACAAACCAATCTACTCACACTCGCATATGCGTACATGTAAGTACATCTGTATGTATCACGTTTATAATGCTGTGAACTCCGTCGGTAACTGCATTACTCATACGCACCGCTGGGCATAAATTAGTACTGAGCGAAAACCATGGGGACTAAGCGGGTGTGTGTTCGGGTTGGTCGGCCTGGCAGCAGCACCAAGTAATTGCGGGTAAATAAATTTCGGCTTCGCACACGCACATACACAAACAACGTAAATATGTTTGGTGTTTGCTACATATAAGAGGATGAAATTGTGGAGCAAATAAATGCGGTTGTAATGATGAAAGTTAGAGGAATACACGTTTCTGGGTTGAAAAAAGCTCTAAATAATGTTGAAGTTTATAATTTTTAATTTTTTTGTTTTCTCGCTGTTTTGTGCTTATCTACACGTGTTTGACTTTCAAAATTACTTCTTTATCGGGCTCCCAGTCATTAGTATTCACTTTGGCTCACCTTTATGCACCTTTTACTCATACACGGTCAACCTCGGCAATTTAATAAAGATTTATCGTTTATAATTACCATAAATTTACCGCATTTAAACGTCAATATTATGTGTATAAATCTCTGTTGACCCAATTATATGCGCAAATGGCCGTGTGTGTGAGCGCTGAGGCTAAATACTTGCGGAATATTAAACAGCCTACGCTCATTGGTCGCATTGTAAATGCTTCGTTCCGCTTTATCGGCGTGTAGCGGTAGCTGTGATAGCTAAAATTTATTGTAAATATCGCATAAATTTGGGCAAATAAATATTTTTTTAATGAAAATTAGATTTGGCAATTGAATGTAAATAAAAGTCGCACCTGGATTGTGGGCAATTGAATTGTGTTGTTGATTTTCAATATTTGAAAATATATATGTATCTCTAGGAAAAGTACCAGTGCAGACGCGATTGTTTTACCATTTACAAAACTTTTTGGTATATTGCTTATAAGCCTTAAGTCAATGACACATTTGGCAAAATTATATGTAACTTATCATACGTTATGTTTTGTGCTCGAAAATTTGAATTTTGACTTAGACTAAGTATCACAAATGTAATATAGGAACACATATGATGCAGTGCACATTCTTAGTTCTTATTTACGGTATTTTAGTACAAATAAAATCAAGTAGCTTACATTCAGGCCCATACTACCACTTTGCAAAACTGATGCCTTGAGGAAAAAACGCAAAAGTCAGAAAGTCTTTCCCTGTACCCAAGATTGCTTGAGTATGAAAATCACACAAATACATAAAGTACCCTCATTAAAATTTGGTTTATTTGCTGACTCTGGCTTTAATAAAGAAATACTTTAGCCTGCTTTTTATAAGCTTCAAAGCGAAAGAAGCTCAACGAAATGGGCAAACATAATAAGAGACAGCGACAAAGCAATTTTACAGAGACCCATATGAGCTCCAAATTGACATATACAAACGGAATTACTATATGCCAGCTTATTCCAAAATGAACAAAATATTTCATTATTAAAAAGTATCGGCTTGAAATGTGGGGAATGCTTCATGAGTCAACAAGAAGCGTTAAGCAAACACACATTCATATAACTATACAGAAAAGAGAAAGGTCGTTAAAGTGCAATATAAAATTAAAAAATAAAATAAAATATACAACAACACATACACAGGTAAACAAAGGGAAAGGAAAATTGCGCATGAAATTGAAGGAAACGGAAATTAAGCATTACTGTTGGTTGTTGGTGTTGGCAAACACGGCATAATGGACAGTGAGCGATGCCCGTTTGTGCATTGATAAGAGGCGAGCATGAAAGCATGCGTGGCAATGAAGAACATCATAATGATGACCATGATGATGATAATGATGTTGATAAAAATGACCACTTTCGCAGAGCAACTCATAGACTGGTTGAAATATATGTAAGTTTGTATATCAGTTGTGTGGTGTTGAAAAGGAAGTGACCACTGACCACCGGACCCGTGACTGCGTTCCATTTCTCTGGTCTACATGCCAGACATGTGCAAATACGAAAAAGCAATCCACAATGCAAATATACTGTGCACTGTGGCAGTTTGTTGTTGCACGCTGAATCCTTGCACTGCTGACACGCTTTCGTTGGCATATTTGTGGACGCAGTTGTGCTACGAAGTTTGTTGTAATTGTTGGAGAAAATTCACAGCGTAATGGTTAAAGGGTGGTTTGGTGGTTTTTTGGTGCTACTGATTTTAAAAAAGAAAAGAAAAGTGAAGAAAAGGAAGAAAATGTGCAGCAAATGACAAAGCTCTATTTTGTTGTCCAAAAATGTTGAGAAACTGAAGTGCAGTTTTTTGTACTTAATTTGGAAGGGTTGTTGTAAAAATTAGAGTTAAACTCAGATAACTCAGGTAATTTCAGCAAAATCGATAAAAATATGAAACACATAAGGAGCATGTAGAAAAAAAACAGTTCTGGTTAGAAGTAATCATCCGATTAGAAAGAAATTTCCGGTTAGAAGTAAGTCTAAAACTTAGAAGACTGAATCCATAGTTTTTTTTTAGAAAAATTTATAATTCGTAGGGTTTCACATAAGATACGGTCCTTAATCCGAAACCGTGCCTACTGATCTGCAATACCATTACTTAAGATTGTTCCCACAACAAACGGGCTTACGTAATCGGAACGGGTACGGCTTTATATCCGGCCAAGGTTTTGGAATAATGCTCCAAACTATTTAGGAAAATAAATATTTGACGTTCAATATCATTTAAGAGGCGACCGATATACAAGTAGGTTTCAAAAATCACATTTCTTTTTTAAAAATTTTCTTAAACAACTAAAGTATTTGGGTATTAAAGCATATGCTAGACAAATAAGCACAGTGCACAGGCTGTCGGCACTAAAAGTTATCAGTGCTTTACGAACAATACCAATTGATCCTGGCGAAGTAGTAGCCAGTATGATGCCCTTTGATATCCATATGTGACGAATACGAGCGGGTATACAAGATATCAGAGCAGTCTAAAGGAGCCTAAAGAGAATAGATAGTCAAAAGCTTAAAAATATGGAAGCAGCGGTGGCAAATCTCACACAAAAGATGCATTCGTGAATAGGTAGAGAACATGGAGACCTGGATTTCCACCAAACCCAAATACTAAGTGGACATGAGTGCTTTAGAAGCTACCTCTACAGATTCCAACAAGACATTAGTCCGAATTGTTCGGCGTGTTCAGAGTGCTTTTAAGACTCTGAAGATGTATTCTTTTATTGCCCTTGCTTTTTAAGAGCAAGGGAAAAACTTAAAACTACACCCGGTGATAGTTTTACGGTGGTACATTCTACAGCACTCATGTGCCAGTCTCCTGAGAACTGGAAAGCTGGCAGCAAAGTGGCAGCCTCAATCATAACAACACTGAGATATATAGACCATATTAGGCGTCCACAGATTTAAATGGTGGTTCCATGAGAGAGTCTGGCGGTGGAAGTAAGTTAGGTTTAGCGGATTGAAGTTTCGCTCTTTCACTGTCTATTTTTTCTTACTTGTTGCGAAAATCGCTAGGCTCCACGAAAGGTATTTAATTTACAAAAAAATAGTGATAAGAAATGTAAATACAGAAGGAGCAGCATCATAGCTTTTATGTGGAAAAGAGCTTGTTGTGCCTCAATAATGTCATATTTAAATTGATTTGATTGAAATTAATCAATTCACTTCTATTGTCTTCAATCATTTTCCAAAATTATGTTTCTCTACCGCAAACACGGTAGAATTTATACAATTTAACCTTTGTAACACCCTGTATTATGAAATTTATGCAAGCACATGCTGACTTTCCGTTGTTTCAAGCACTTTCTGCATATTCATACCTCGCTTTTTCTCTGACTTATATGTTTCGTATATTTTCGTTTGCTTATATTTTAAGTTGTGCGCTTCCATATATTTTCCTTTGCTTATATTTTAACTCATTCGTCTCATGGTGATTTTTAACCTTCTTATATTTTCCATTATTCACTTCACGTAGTTGTGCTTCTTGTTGCATGTCGTTAAACAAATTGCATGCCTCAATTTTTCCACTTAATTTCTGTTAATTTTTATGGTAGAAAACTTGCGCTTCACGCATGACGCCACGGCGTATGAGTAACGACTTATAGCGTTGATTTATTTATGACACTTTCGGTATTTATTGGATTTAAAGTTTTGTTGTGCATTTTAAAGGAGAAATATAAAAGTGTTCAATCATTAAAAGATATTTCTTTTTAAATTGCTAGAGTGTTAAGGTCATTGATCCGTGCTCTGCGCAAAAAAGTCACTTCACTCGTCGGCCAAAAGTTAACGAACTCTCCAGCAGTTAATTCTTTATTAAGTTAACCTTATTACATTATAATTGCCAGCAAAAAGCGTCTGCTTCGCAAATGACCCCAGCTTTGATCGATGCTTGCCACAATTGATTCAATTAGGAGCGTCGTTAATGCAACAGCTGTTGCTGGAAAATTGTATCAATAAACTGACAGATGCTGAATAAATTTTTCGGTCACTTGCTGCAGTACAGCACGTGTAATGGCGAAGAGATATTGTTACGGTTGGAAAAAATGGCATCTTCCATGACAACACAGTTAGTGGCTGCGTGTGTGTTGAATGAACCCAAATCAAAACAAATCGAGTGAAAGGGTTGCAGAGAATTTGTAAAAGGGGTGCCATTTGCATGTTTATTCAAATGTGTGTGTGTGTGTGTTGTGCTAGAAAATATGGAAAAAGTATCTACGAACTGTATAACTAAAGAAAGGGCAGACAATTTATGCAGCGTAGTGAAATAATATTCAGAAAAACATTGATTCTGTTAATGAATAGAAATGTAGCGCATGAAATTTTAGAAAAAGCTTGAATCAGCAAAAAGCAATTCGAAAAATTGCCATGGAAATGAATTTATAATGGCAGAAAAACAAATAATTTTGGTATGTAAAAGTGTGTAAGGAAAAGGAAAACAATCAATAGAGGAAATTGAACATTCTATGCCGAAAAATTACATGCATGGAATAGGCGAAAAAGTAGAAAACCCAGTGAATTTCAAAACTTTAAATCAGGAATGGTCAATCTGGGCATTCGTTCAGTCGCACGAATTCATTTCATTACTAAAAAGGTCGAAAATCAGAGAGAATAGCACAATTGTAAGGCCTCAGGTCGCCAAGAAGGATCTTTTGAGTGATTGGTCCTTAATTTTTTATTAAACCAAGGATGCCAACTTAATACATTGTGACAAAAAAGTATGTATTTTGATATTCCCTCTACGTTGAAAGCGGACATTTGGGATTTTTACATTAATGCTTTCGTCTTCTTTACTAGCGTCGTTTCTTGTCTTTGCTATTTGGCGCCAATTCGATATACCAAGTGCAGCTAAGTGCTTCTCCATCTGATCCCTCTAAAGAAATGAAGGTCCTGCTTTCACCTGAGGGTATTGAATCAAAAACCTTCAAAGAAAACCCTACCCTAGACTTTCTTAAATTAGTCAGCGCAGCCGCTATCTTTTGATTTGCTGAACTATGCCAATCGCCGTATATCTCGTACAGCTATATCGACTCCGGGACTCGTGGTTGTCAATGCAATCTTCCGCAGAATCTTTCTCTCGAAAACTCGTAACGCCTACTAATCAGTTTTTGCCATCGTCCATGCCTTTGCACCATATAACAGGACGGGGATTATGAGGGACTTGTAGAGTTTGGTCTTTGTTCATCAAGGGAGGTCTTCACTTCTCAATTGCTTACTCAGTCTAAACTAGCACCTTTTGGCAAGAGTTATTCTGCGTTAGATTTCGAGGTGTTATTGCTGGTTCCGAGATAGACGAATTTTGTCCACGACTTTAAAGTTATGACTGTCGAGAGTGTCGTGTGAGCCAAGTCCCGAATGCTAAGACTGGTTGTTGGATGACAGGAGATTATACGCTTCGTTTAATTATCCAGTCTGGAGAAAGCAGAGCCGAAAGCAGGTACCGTAGTTGTACGCTTTTATAAAAGGCTGTATCTTCTCTATTTAGCTCTGCAGTTCGTATTATTTTCTCCTGCCAGAGATGGAAGAAGTATAAGGAGGGAGTTTCCGCAGGCAAGGAGGAACAAGCTCCACGCTTAGTATCGAACGGCTCTGAGAGCTTCTTCCCATCCCATACACAGCCGTATTAGCGTTGCGGGAATACTAAATTTAGACATAGTGGCATAGAGGCAGTTCCTCTTCTGCTGTCGAAGCTGGCTTCTGTCCTATCATAGTCGGGCAATTGAACATCTATTCCATTGTCATCGATTGGGTAAACAGCTTCGTAATCTTCCACCATAGCTTCAGTATGCTCTGAACAACAGACCTAGATCACCTGCAAGGGTTCTTAACTTACTTTATATATTATATCGTGGTGAAATAAGGATAGAATAAAGTGTCGTCCAACTTTCGTAGGTGGGATCGCATAATCAGAAAGGAATCATTAAGCTAATTAGAGTCACCAAAGACAGTAATTATATTTACAGTATGGTAGACGAAAGCTAAGAGCAAGATTATAATGAAACCAAGTTTTTCCATCGTTCTATAAAAAGTGACGAAACTGCGTTTCGTTAGTTCTCTGCAACCATGATACTTTCTGTCTAGATATTACAGACTCGTTGCAAACTTTATTATATCGAATCTTTCCGATCTAGTTCAAACGATTTTTATATATGAACAGAACTCAAGAGAATGTTCGTTGACAAGAAATTCTACGAAAACGAAATATTGGTCGTCTAGACAGAGGCCTCTTTGAAAGAAAAAGGGCACTACAAACTGACGATGAATTAGTCTTCAGCCAAACTCGACTTAGCCTCAAATCAACAGCGTTCACTAAGACAAGTAACAGCTTATTTGATTATATTCAACCTGTAATTAAGCAGTTAAACGGGAAATAAACGCAAATGAATGTAACGAAAGAAGCAATAATTGCTAGGAAATTACTAGAAACGAGAGGAAGAGCAGAGGAACGAAAAGGAAACTTAAGCACGGCAGCGCAGGTAGCGGCAAAAGCGAAACTTTTCGCGCAAACATGGCATGACGACACTTGAAAGTGCTGAACGAGAAATGCAACAATGAAAGCAACGAAACACATGAAAACCAACAACAACAATCAAAAGAAATTCCACTGCAGACCAAAGCCAGCAAATCTCTTAGGAGATCTAGCCGACCCGTGTTGGAAGCAGCAACAGAAGCAAACTTATAAAACTATGCAAGCAGCTTATGGAAATGAAACTACTTACTACTAAACACAATACTCGGAATAAAGCCGAAGCGTACAACGCCAAACAATGAGAGCCCCAGCGCCTTTAGTGTCTAAGTTCTTGCAAAAGAATTTTCATAAATTCCGAAATGGCAGGCAAATTACACGAAACTTCGAATGCAACACGACAACGGTGAATTGGGAAATGACACAACAAAATGCAAAACATATTTTCGTAGAAACATGCAACATGCGCGTTGCACTTGCAACTTGTATGCTTGTAGTGGCAACACCCCAAACTTGCAACTCCAATTGAAAGCTAACAACCGGGGAGCGTTGAGCAGTCGAGAGACTCGTGAAAATTGTAAGTTAGTAGTTGTGTATGTGTGTGCGAAAAGTGCGTGTAACCGAGACAACAGACAGGACTTGAACGAAAACTTTTTCAACATCTTTTGCTGCGTGGCAGCGCCACTTGAACAGCGTACAAGTTAATGCAGCGCTTTGGCAAATAGCAAATACTTTTGTTTGAGCGCAAATTTTCTGAGTATTCCAAGCTAAGAGCGATTGTGTTGTTGTTGTTTAAGAAGTTTTTATTGCATTTATTGTGGCCGGCAGTTGAGTGGTATTGCCAGTGACAGGTACTTGTCGTTAGAAATCTTAGTAATCCAACGCTGCAAGTACAAATACCAACCTGTTTAAGTAATTAAATCGCTGTTGGTGGTATACTTGCTGCGCAGCGCATGTTGGCATTCGTAATGTTGAGCAATATTATTCAGGTATTTAGTGAAATTAATTAGTGGAGCAGAAAGTGTGGAGAAATGGCGCGTAATAATATATTTGTGTTGTTTATTGGCAGTGTTGGTTTATAGTGCACTCAAAGTTAGTGTAAGGTTTGGTGGATACTTTTATAGTCTCATAGCTATATATTACAATAGTTGGTAGATTGTGTGGAAAGTTGACGAAAGGGACGTACTAAAACTATCGTTAGGTTTGCATTTCTCTCTTCTTTGCATTATTTTGGCCTCAAAGGTATGCCATCTTAATCCGCTGAAGGCTGAGAACTTGAAGACAATACGTAAACTCTTTCTCATATTCGGCAGTTGTTTGCTATTCTATCGACTCCACTTTCCCTATTTTTTGCCGACTGAGGGATAAATGGTCCTGGATGGATACAAAGTTCCGTTGTAGATATAGATAGTAATATTTTAATACACCTTATATACAGTAGTTATGTTTCGATAACCAATCTGATTCCCTCTTTCGAAGACGATCATAAAAAAATTAGTGGAACGAGTTTCAATATGGTCGCATGTCGGTTTTTTATGTGCGCCGAAATCGCTATAGAGAATACCATAATAAAAGTCAACATTCTCGTATTAGAAGAGCTCCGATTGAAGGTGTGCAGGATAGCTGAGACATCTCAATCGACGACGTGGGTCCTATTGAGCAGTAGTAGTAGTTCACAGAAGTGCTTGACACCGCTGACGCACCTTACAAGTTTTTGCATCGTTTTGTATCCATCGAAGAAATATGCCACTACTAGTACTCGTACACATCAGAGACCAAGGAACAATCAAAACTGTGAACTTCACGTGACGAATCTGCTCGAAGGATGTACAAAACGCTTGATCTAGAACGACTATTTAAAGAAGGGTAGAACGATCTTAGAGTTCTACTATGTCGAATTATTGGGCGACTGAAAACCTCCTCTAAAGAACCGTAGTCCACCTAGGAACCGCATTTCTATTACTTCAGGGTCGCATTTCCTTTTTCTCTTTGAGAGATCTGCATCTGCGCAACTGCATCCAGGTTCAATTATTTCTTGCATAGCAAAATATTCGAATTTCTGTATAATCCCCCACTTTGATTCACCCTGATTAAATTGTCCGAATCTATTGGCCCAACCAGATCTTTTACGATGGTGCGTTTTCGTTGCCATCGCACACTTTCAAAGAATGTTTGTTCAGCGTCGTCTTCTGACGCGTCCTTGTATAGACATGATGGCTCTTCGTGACGTTTCTGTGGCGGTATTTAGGAAGTATCTGGACCGATTAAGAGCTGGGTTGTGTAAAAGTCGACTTCTCCGAGTTTACGGCTTGTCCATAAGTTTAGTTCTTTTTTTAGTCTATTTTATTCGTCCAACTGCCGCGATTCTCATTCTCCCAGCTTCCTTGCCATGTTTTTAGTGTGTCTTTCTTTAATTGTTCTATTCTGCTCTTGTTATTTTCGGATGTTTTCTTTAGCTGCCACAGCTTTTTCCTTTCGTATGCCAGAAGATTAATTGAGGCATTACTTGGATGTGATTTTTGCTGTCTTTCCTGCGGCGTGCTGGATTTGTGCCCATAAGGGTAGTCTGGTGTCCAGTCTTATGCCCAGGTAGTTTACTGCTGTTTGTGTTCTAAGAATATGCGTAGACGTTTCCATAATTATTTCGAGAGGTATCTGCTTATTTGTTGGCAGTAGTAGGTCTGATTTTTCCATAGCGAACTGGAAGTTGTGTGAGTCTAACCTTGCTTGCGTCCATATCATGAACTGATTAAGCTTCCTTATCGCTTTTTCTATGTCTCGTGCTGTAATTATTGCCAGAATGTCGTCCACCTCGTAGTCAATTAAGTACGATTCATCTGGCATTTCGAGTTCTAGTATAGCGTCGCAGCTAATGTTCCACATGTCTGGGCTTAGAATGAATCCTTGTGCTACTCCTGATGTGACCGCTATCTGCAATGATCCCTCTCAAGTTTGTTACAGCAGTTTTCTGTTACTAAGGTAATTTTAAAGTTTTTTTCAAAATCGTCGATCATATCCATCCATTTAGCGCTTTTGAAGGCATTTCGAATATCTAAAGTCGCCAGCAACACTATTAGTAATATTTTATGTTTGTGTCATCTACGCTGTGCGTCTTCTACTCTTTCAATGACGCATTTAATTGTCTAGGGGAGAGTCCTCCAGGTTCGTTGATAGCCGCTTCGACTCGGGGTTTAAGTAGCCTTTCATAGAGCTTTTCCGCTGTGTTAAGCTAGTATAGTGGACTATGCTGATGAGATCTTATTTTCCCTTAATGATTAGCACTAGGCGTTGCTTTTCACAGAGTTCAGAGAATATTTCGGCTATGAAGCAGGCCTTGTACGTACTGGCGATCGCAGTTTTTCTCATCAAGAAGCTGCTAGCCTGTCGGAATCGTTAACATCGGAAAACTATAGCGAGTGGCTATCAAACCAACTGAACGGCCAAATACAAGTTGTATAGAATACATTTTTATTTGACTAGTTAGCTTTATGAAGCCGGCAGATATTATAGTTTAAAAAATATCTAAAATCTGTGAGGAAATTTTTGAGTTCGGACTACTGTAGCGTATAACGGCCATACAACTGACCGATAAAAAGCAAGTCTTTGTATGAAAACTCTTTTATTTGTCCAGGTGTCTTCATGAAATTTGCCAGAGATTACAACCCAAGACATTGCTAGAATTTCCAAACATATTCTTCAGATCGGACATTATAACTTATAGCTGTTATTCAAACGGACCAATCAAAATCAGAATAATGTGCTTTTTATACACTATAAATTATAAAAAATGCATCTGTAAAGCGTATTATAGCTTCAGTGCAGCCGAAGTTAATGTTTTTTCTTGATGTTTTAAGAAAAGTGCTTGTCAGACCATTCTTCCACATTTCTGCAAACTACAGCTTGATCAATTTCAGTTGACTGTACTCTTTATATTGTGTCTTATTTAATTAAGATAATTATTTTTTATATACAAACTTAATTGCCTTGCTTCAAAAAGCTCAACTGCAATACTTTGAGCTCGAAATTAAATTTTAATTCCACAAAATTACAACAACCCTTTACTAGAGGCGATATTAAAATTTTATTTTCTCTCTAACTTAAACTTTGCTTATAATGACAGTTGAAATCCGACAGAATTTCATTGGAAAACGAAGCACTTCAAAGTGAAGCTTCATGAACGAGTTCATTTTGCGTAAAAAATAATGCAAACCACACACGCATTGCGGGCGCAACCACGCAACCAGGTGAGCGCAGGCTGGCTGGTCGCTTAGTGGCAACTAACTATGTGAAAAGTGAAATTTTATGGTGTCGCAGTAATATGAGGACGCCAAAATAAGACTTCGGAGGTGTTTAGCTATGTATGTGGACACCAGCTTGCTTAACCTATACATCTAGCTTGCTGTTGGCAGCAAAACGCTTGTGTGACTGATAGTACTACTGCATACAAGCGGTATGTTCAGAGTTTCACGCTATACTCCTGTAATATACAAGAGTTAATGTGGCGGAGTTGTTAGCAAATTTCTGTGAACTTCTACATAGTTTTCTGCAAACTCTGCTCGGCGCTGTTGTTTGGCTTGTCACTTGTGCAGTAGTGGGATTCACTGCATTATACTTTATAAAACTTATCAGTTAAATTTTTGTGTCTTTTTGTTCTATTGTTTTTGCATTTTTTTTGTACAGCTACTCTCATGCCATTGCAAAGTGCTGGCAATAGTGTGAAAAGCGCAAAATTTTCATCAAAAATTTCCAGCGAAAGTATGCAAGCGAAGGTGTTTAAGCGTGGGCATCAAGCGGGATTGCTTAATGTGCTGTGTGCATATGTGTTTGGCACATAGGTATAGCATATCTTCGTATGTGCGCTTCGCGTAGGTGCAGACGCTGTTGGCCATTTATGAATTACTGTGGGTTGTTGCTGTAGGGATTGCGAAAGCAATTTCGACTGCTGCTTGTACATTTCTGCGTGCTTGTGTTGTGGTTGATAGTGTAGAGTATCTGAGAAAATACAGTAAAATTAAAGGATATTATTAAAGTTGCGTGCTACAGTTTAAAGACAAAGCATATTTCTACATAAAGTTTACTCATTATTACGATTTCGCTGCCAACAGTTTAATTTGAGCTCTTGTATTGATCAGTTCATATACCACTCTTAGACTCAAAATGAGTTTGAAATTTTAAATTACTGGTATTTCAGATGAAAGCAAAGAATTTCTTGCAATTCTCAGCTATTTTAACCAACAAACATTTTAAGGTTTAGTTAATGTCATTTTTGACTATCTCTTCGAAGCCGCCGAATGTACAAGTATGACTTAGCTATCCTATTAAACAATGCCCAGTAAGAGCCTACATTGCGGCAAGATTAACTTTCTTTAGTACAAGTAGTTTAGTGGACCTCCTGTCTTGTATTCTAAGGCAGAAGAATTTCGAAATTGTATAGAAGCTGGTCGTTGACTGAAGCCTGTTAAGCTCAAGGTTCTTAGATCCATCGAGAATAAACAATATAACAACGGAGATTTAGCTTCTTCTCCAACCAATGTAAATGGACCCGAGATACCCTCGATTACGAGTTAAGCGGCTTTGCAGTTTCAAGCGATTTCGTTATGGCAAGGCACAGAGACTCAATAACTAAGCTTGACGAAGAACTCCTTACAGAGCTGCTGTTAACTTTCTTTTTGAATTTGGACCTACCCTTGAAAACTAAGCAGAGAAAAAGCCAACAGCAATAGACTCTGTGAAGTAGGGAGTCAAGTTTTCAGGGATGTGGTCGAAGAAGGAGGAAATGTCTGAATATCCTGTTTTAAGCCTTTAAACGTACAAGCTTCTCTAGGTCTTACAATGACCTTTGCAGCAATTCTCATGTCGGTTGTAACCACGGGTAATATGTATGGAGTGGAAATCATTACCATTGTTGGTATAGTCCGAAACACGTAACAGGTAATAAATATTCAAACTTATAATCGAATGTAATTTTTACAGCCGCCCTCCATCAAATGCACATACTAAATAAAATATTATTGTGTTGTAGAGCCAAAA
Organism: Bactrocera dorsalis; assembly: GCF_023373825.1. Classification (NCBI taxonomy): domain Eukaryota; kingdom Metazoa; phylum Arthropoda; class Insecta; order Diptera; family Tephritidae; genus Bactrocera; species Bactrocera dorsalis. The sequence goes on along the minus strand of NC_064307.1, from coordinate 61,602,212 downwards.
ATCAGCTTTGGTCTGAGAGCCCAACTCTTCCCAATTGCCCTCTTATAGTGTGGCATAAGGCGATTAACAGCGTGTGCCTCCGAATGAGTAGAGTGGGATGTCTGGGATTTTATACCTTCTGAGAAATAAACCAATTTCAGTGTTACTTGGGTTGTCGGCTAAGCAGCTTAACTTTACTCAATTGGATAGTAGGTTGTGGAACTTTTGAGTTGCATCGTAGATAATAGTGAGAAAGAGTGATTGAAAAATATATGTTCAGTAAAATATTAGCTTTTTCCTCATTTTCACTATTTTATAAATATTCTTAAACTTTTATTAACAAAAGTACATTATGAAGTATAATAATAATAAAATATAAATACAATTTTACATATATTATTATACTAATTAATAAATTCAAAAATTTCAGTCTCCCTCCCAAATTACTAAAAGTTTTATGCACAATATTTTGTTTTAAAAATAATAATGCTATAAAACGAGTTTTCACCTCTCACCACGAAATATGATATTGTCATATTTTACTGCCTTTCATTTGCAGAAATGAAAAAAGCAATAAAGTGGAGAAATATTTAACATGAAAACGAGAAATATGTAAATAATTTTTTTCCATTGTGGGCGTTCACATTTCAAGTATTCGTCGTATATATTTATATTGCTTGTCTACTGACGTTTTTTGCTGTTTGTTTAATCGTTTGCTTGTTTAGGACTACACAAATGACAATGACACAATTCGAAAATGGAAACTGCGCTACAGCAAAAGTAGACGCATGAACTGCACATGAAATGAGTTTTTGCCATTTATTTTATTTTTGAATATTTTTTGGGATATATAATATACAGTTATTAATACGCTATTTTTAAATTTGATATCTTTATTCCACATCATGTTATGAGAGACCCGTTTTGTGCCGGGGCGCTGTGTTTGATTGCAGTAAAGAGAAAAATATAGAAAATTAAAATAAATTTCACCGAAATATTTTCTGCTTTTTGTACAGACAGGATTTTAGATCGCAACTTGTGTGCTGTGGCTATATTCAATTTAAATTTTGGCGTTTGTTTTGTTGACAATTGCATGACGCTGAGTAAATTTCGAAGCACACTGGTGCGTATGAGTGATATTTGTAGGCTTCATTTTAAGTATTGCGTTCTAAAAGAGCTTTAAGCAAAGTTGTGGAGTTTAAATTTGAATTTTTAGAGTATTTTCATGTATTGAAAATTAAATATTTTTAGAATAGTTTGCTTGCTCATATTTTAATATCTTCGGTCTTTAAAACATGATTCAATATTGTATAAGAATAACTCTGCATTCAATCGTCTGTAATGTGAAAACGCTTGGGTTTATCAGCTTGTGAAGTTAAATTTTAAAGTTTTTTTTCCATATTTCCGAGAATATAAATTGTCAAGCTATTTGTTTCACAAAAAAAAGCTTACCGAAATTAAATTATTAATTCTAAAATAACAAACAGCTTAAATCAATATTCAACGCTGAAATATAATTTCTACGACATAACGATGGTTTAAGTAAATTACTTGACAACTAACTGAAAAATTACAAAGTGAAAAGTGACAGCGCGACAAAAGTACTAAGTTAATTGTAAACTTTTGAAGTTCAAAAACAAAATTGAAAACACACTAAGAGCTTAATACTAGGTGTGTTTACAATCGATGCAGCGTTATACTTACACACTTACACATTTATATATATCAGTTGCTATCGTTTGTAACTGTTAAGTTGTTGTTTTACTTGCTACTTGCTGTTGTCTACATTGCTGAGTAATTTACTATTTTTGCTTTGCCTTCAAAGGATGCTGCACAGCAAACTTGTTGACTGACTTGTTGCAGCATTCTTGCCCTAAGGTTGTTTTTCATGTTGTCTTTTAATAGTTTTCTGGAAGCTTACTTAGGAATTTCTTAGAGTACAGGGTGCTGGAGAAAACAAAATATTTTCTAAAAATACTTTGAGTACTTTATAAAGATTAGATTTTTCCGGATTTGAAAAGGATTTTCTACTTAATAATATTACAGGGGAAGCTCCTGAGAAAATCGCAAAAATTTATCCATCAATTAAATATTTCATTAGCATAATTTTAGGCGGAAAAATTGCAGCAAAACAGGAAAATTGACTAAATTGTCTACTCTAGCTTTGTGAATTAGTTAAGTCCAATAATTCTCATAGTAAAGGGTTGTCTAACATAGACGTTGCGAATTTATGCAATAAAGCAAAAAGATAGCAAACTAACCTTACTTTATTTTAATGTAAAACACTATCAGAATACTGGAAAAGGTAATAGGCGGCAGTATATTGTACGAAACTCAAAGCTACTAAAGTCTATATATATAAGTCAAAAACCAAAAGCAAAAAAAAAATTATGTTTTATTTTGAAATTTTAATAATTTTTCTTATGTATCACCCGGTATGCTTTGCTAGCAGCTATTTTTGCTCTCGTATTGTCACTGACTATTGTAGCTAACTATTGTTGATGAAGTTATTTCATGAATGCAGCTGACTGACAATCCCTTTGCTCTGTTGCAAGTTATTGTTTTCGGTAGATATTTTGATAAATGCTCTTAGTGAGTGCTAATGAAGTCGCTAACTGCTGATAATAATAAGTGTTGATGAAGAAAATGTGGGAAAGTAGTTTGTAGTGTTATAGAATTTCATTTGAAATGCAATAAAATGCGAAATTATTTAAAATTTGTCAAGCATGAGTATTTTATGAGAATACTAGAGGACCCGCTGACGTTTTACTGTGGCTGATACATAGATAGTACTACTAATACCATCTATATGATTTCTATTAGTTAGATTATAAGTATTAGTTAAGGAATAATCGCATTTTTGATGAAGCAACAAAAATGAATCAAAAAGCATTTCGTGCGTTAAGAAGGAATTGGTTTTTGGGGTAAAAATACTATTGAATTTGGGCTGTGCATCAGTGAAATCAATCGAGTCCAATCGATTGTCAGCCTGGTGGACTGCATATTAAGAAACGGTTCTCAAGCGTGGAAAGACAAAAAAATCGACTGGCAAAGTTATGACATCAGTCTTCTGGGATGCCCGTAGTATATTATGCATCGAATGATAAATGAGCCAGTTTTAATTCATTGCATTGTGTATTTGATTGCAGTTCTATTCTACCATTCCCAATATTTAGCAATTTTAATATTTTTCAGGAAGGATCAGTTTGAAATTGTACGCATATACATATGTATTCATCGTTCCCGTTTTAATATTGCATTGCTCTGTGCATTGCTTCGAAAAGATTTCTGTATATCTCAAATTTTTTATCAACACTTCAGTTATGCCGCTATTTTTTTACGCCAGACCTTTTGCAATTTTAAACTGCCTGTCAAGATACCCCCTCCAATAGTTAGCAGGTATGAAAAAAATGTTATAGCTACCCATAGATGTATTGAATCACCCAATTTATTACTTAAGAACGAACAACTCTGTCCACAATATAAAAACTTGAACCACAGATGTCGCCTTTTACTTTGGCATCGTTTTGTTTAATGCACGTTTACGCCAATTTAAGGTTGGAATATTGGATACTGCGATGGTAGCGCCATCTACCGGCCAAACATTCCAAAATTAACAATTGATTAAAAATGAAAAAATTAATTTAAAAAAACATTTTCCAGTGGACCAAATTGTAAATCTAAACCATTCTCGAATCTCCTTGAACATACACACAAAATTTCATCAAAATTGGTCCATCCGTTTAGGAGCAGTTCAAATGCAAACACACGGTCAGAAGATTTATATATATAAAGATTTGAAATTCTTTTAGGAAAAGGAAATTCAAGAACAAAATAATTGATGTGAAAATGATTTCAGGTGCAAATTAGATTATGGAATAATTCTTTAGACATTTCAAAGATACTGAAAAATATCAGAGTTTTAAATATACTATTTTAGAAATTACAAAAACGTAGTCAATATTACAAGAGACATGAGAAAAAAGGATTAGACCAAGTATCATCTGGGTAGCCAAAAAGCATCTTGTTGAAGGTGAGCTAAAGTGATAAGGCGGAACATCCCTCCCCAGGGTTGGGCGCTGGGTTTGCGACCCGTTTCGTCAAAACCACTACCAATGAAGGAAGAAAACAGCGAGAGCACCTTTTTGATAACGCATGCACCGAAATGTCCGGTCTCTTAATTGGAAAGGTATCGCTGTCCAGTTGGTTGATGTCCCCGTAAGAGCAAAGGCTGAAATCACCGCCGTTCAAGAAGTGTGATGGACGGGACAAGGACTGAGATGAGAAGGTACTTATGTCATTTTCTACAGTGATCATACTTGTATAAAGAAGCGCGAGTTCGGTGTGGGTTTCGTTGTCTTTTTGCAGCAATTATACACACGTCACCAAACACAAGGAATGTTCGACCTGGAGAAGCGGCCATAAGAAAAGACAGCCTAACATTTTACGACTCGACTTGCACTCCTTCTCTCTGAGACCACTCATCAGCAACTCGGTATAAAGGAACTATGGAACGGCATTTCAAGCTCCAAGCTGCAAGCCAAACTATTAGTTCTCGGGAAAATGCAAAAGGACAGCTGGTACGATGAGGAGTGTTGTGTAGTAGCCGAGAGAAAACAGACGATAATTCTTGAAAATTCTACGAAAAGATGCGGCGGCTAACAAAAGTTTTCAAGACCGGAGCATACTCTTGCAGAACCCAAAGAGGTGATCTAATAATTAATGCCCAGAGCATACTAAAATTAAGGAGGGTACACTCCTCCAGCCTTCTGAATGGCAAGGAAGTCATAACATTACGAGATGTCGAATCCGATTCCCCAATCGATGACGATGGAGCAGTCGTTCCATTGCTCGACCATGAAGAAGTTCGAAAAGCAATCGCCCAATCGACGGGACCGATGGATTGCCGGCCGAGCCATTCAAACACTGCGGCAAAGAACTGATAAAGAGCTTCTTTGTAGAATATGGTCGGACGATCATTCCCTGCCCAATTCACAAAAAAGGAGATCCCACAACCAATTCACGAAAAGGGAGGCCCCACGCTACTTACCGTGGCATAAGCCTCCTCAACATCGCATATAACGATTTATCGAACGTACTGTGTGAAAGATTACAGTCCACCGTCAACAAACTGTTTGGACCTTATCAGTGTGACTTAGACTTGGAAAAAATCGAACAGATTTTCATTATGTACCAAATCTTGGAAAAGACTAGTGAGAAGAGGATCAAGACACATCACCTCTTCATCAAAGCCGCTGTTGACAGCACGAAAATATACTGCCTTTACGCCGCGATCTCTGAATTCGATATCGCTGCAAAACTAATACTGCAAGGCAATGCCAAAAGCTCTGTGAGGATAGGGAAGGACCTCTCCGAGCCGTTTGATACCCAACCAGGTTTCAGACAAGGCGACTCCTCATCGTGCACCTTCTTCAGTCTGCAAATCTTATGAAAATATTTCTTCCTTTTTATTCTAATTAATTTTGGTGTGCATTTTAAAATGCATATTTTCAATTTAAATGCATTTAATATTTTTTATCTAAAAAACATTTTAATGAAATGTTCATAGAAGCATGAAATAAGAAGAGAAAAATAATAATAGAAGACATGTGAGAGAAAATAAAAAGTGTCCAAATATTAGCAAAGCAAAAAAATGTATTTCCAAGCGAAAGCGCAAATGGCGAATCTAATTGGAAAATTTTAATGGAATCAGGCGAGTGGTGAATGTGGTCAGTGAGTGGTAAAAAATTCAACGCAAAGGAAGCGGAAAATAAGCAAATGTGGCAAATATGGCAAAATTTGCTGGCATCAACAGCAGCACGAGTGGAAGGCAAACAAGAAGATACCACAAGCATGCCAGATAGTCGGTAGTTAGTGCAAAGAATTTTCGTCTCCACGTTCGCTGTCAAAGTGAGCAAGTTGTCTCCTGCACCGCTGACGGCTTTGCAAATAAGGTTAAATCAAATAAATACGCACCAAGGTGCAAATTGCCAACCGCAAAACTGGGTGAATTAGAAATTCAAACTTGCAACACAATGATTTACTCCGCTCCAGTGCAGCGTATGCGCTCAAGTGTTGCCAATTTGTAACGGAAATACGACAATGAGTTTTCTGTTTGCTTGCCTGCCAACCGCAAACAGCAGGAAGCAGCACCGCAACACCACAACACCTTTATGCAACGCTACCCACACACAGATACAAGTACACGTGTATGGTTCTATGGTTGTATGTGTATGTATGCATGTGAAGAGGGCTTGGCGGCTGCCATCTGCAGCAGTCATTTCCGTTCATGTCATTCATGCAACACTCCTAGTCTGTTGGCTTGCTGGCACTTGTCGCTTGCCACAGGCCAACACTGCTACTTGCAGCATACAAATTACCGTTATATACGGTTCAAGAGCATTGCTTTGGCCACTCGCCTACTGTTTGCTCTTTCTGTGCAATGCCGTAATTTGCGCCTGGCCTCCATTGTGTGGCATTCAGACACATTTGAATTCCGTTGGGTCGCTAGGCCCGAGAATGTGGCAACTCAATTTTTGTGGGGCACGTGGCGTTTGTATGCATATATTAGCTGGAAAAAATTGCATTAAAGTAAATTTTGACTAAATCCTAAACGTATGCTACCGCTAACTCATTACTCGCTGCCAAATTATTCAAGCACGCCATTTATATTATTTTCGGCCATTCCAAGTATTTCAGCTAACAGCTGTCTGCGTATTAATTATTGTATATAAAAAACTTATTACAATTTATTTGCCACACTCATTGCGTTCAAGGAATTTCCATACAAAAACACGGCTAAGGGCTGCAATTTGTTTAACTTGCATATGTCCGTCATGTGGTATGAGTAACCTATCATGCATGAAATCAAAATATTACTCATACGCCCAAGGGCACCGGCAAATAATAGCTAATATTTGTATTTTTTTTGAACGGAGCTGTAAAAAGCGCAGTGCGTTTATACACACACATGTAGCACACACATATATGCTTTACATATACATACCTACAACACATATATACATATTTATTTAATGAAATGGCATTCGTTCTCACACACACCCACTCTCGCCTTGCATTTCATGCATTTGTGTGCACTTCACTCGTTTCTAACTCACAATTTGCACGCAAAGCAAACATTTACTGCATCTTTCCTGAGCACTTTTGTCGCTTCGATTCCATATTCGACTGCCTTGAGTGCACTTTTTATGGCATTTACTGGCTGCACATTGTAGTTGTATTGTGAAAATTTCCCAAAAATTTATTACTGCACCATTAATTTGTGTTATGAATAATATTTGTAGATATGTTGAAGTAGTGTGAAAGTGCATAAGTGATGGAGTATTTATAGATTTTACTCAAGGTTTCATATGGCTTGAGAGAGAAACTTTAAGTGTGTACTTTATATTACAGCAAGCGCACCTGACTGCTGACAAATGACAAATGACGCATGACAAAGCAGAAATTGTTGTTAGGTAGCGGATTTTTGATCATAAATTGTTATTGTGCGGTTTAAAAGCTCATAAAAAGGGTGAAAGCTTTAACGACTTACAGCGCCATCTGCAGTTTCGTACGTTGAAATGTGAAGAAAAGTTGAAATTATATAGAAAATACTTTTGTTTTTCGTTGTAAGTACTTTAGTTTAACCATCATTGTTTGATCTTTGATAAATACCTTGAGCTTATTGAACATATATTCGTATCGCCTTACTTAAAGCTCTTCTTAGCTAGAAATATAAGTTATAGTTCTGCTAAATTGCAGCGCCATCTACTGTGCAGTACTTTTGAATATTAAAAAAGAGTGAAATTTCTGAGAAAATAGTTTTATTTTTTGTTATAAGTACAATAGCAGGGATATCTCTTTATTCACCTTAAGCATAATCGGTCAAAAAGTGGACCGGAGGTTTTCACTGCTCAACGCCGTCATCTGCGTTTCTTTGCTAATGGCTAGAGTATAATGAAATATAAAACTATTCTACAAGCTACGAAGAATATTAAGTTGCCACCATTAAATATATTGAATAGGACTATAATGACTCCAATAAAATTTTGTTTCGATAAATTTTTGCCATTTAGAAGTTGCTTGAGAAAACTGCTTTTATAAAAAATAGGAAAGTCGATTTACAAAGCTTCCCTTGAGACGATTTTTTCACCCACAAAGCCATTCGCCATAGACAGGAACGGGTAGAAAACATTTGGTGCCAAATTGGTCAATAAAAAGAATACTTTAGAACCTCCCAAACTGCTGGAGCTAGATAACTTGTGACCACTTAGAAGGTTATTTCACAATTCCAATCTCTTAGACACCGTCTCATTATTTTCTTCTTTTGAGATAATTTTTTCAATAATAAACGCATTCAACATAGTCAAGATCGGGTACTCGTAGTAACGACTTGATGAAAGGTCTGTACTAAAGCTGGACACATAACAACCTACCAATCTCTCGTAGCTTTTGACATGTCGTTATCAATTTGGGTGGCCTGGCATTGTTTTGATAGAACACAATTCCTTTTCAATTGGCCATATCTGGCAGTTTCTAGACAATTCCTTCTTCTTACAAGGTCCCCGACATTTTCTTCTGGATGTGACAAACTTAATATACCCTGCTCTGGGGTAAACAAATTATAGATCTCACATAGTAACTGCGGCTTTCACTTCCGATTGCTTACACCTTGCATGTATTAGTGCATGTTATGCGCCACAACTGCTTAATTAGTGCTAGCGAATGTAGAGATTTGCGTCAAATTGCCTGTGAGATATGAATAAACCGCAGTATTGAGCTATGCAATTATTAGCTAGCCATTGGCATACCATAAAATCAAAAGGGGTTTGTAATGCAATAAGGAGCTTATTATGCATGCATATCGCGTATACACACTCACACATACATATATAACATGGTATTCGTATTTTGTTGTTGCGGCTGCTATTTACACCAGCGAGTGATAATTAGACGTCGAGGAATTGAGGAACAAAATGAAGAGCATGCACACACACAGACACACGGGAGCATGCGTGCATGGCGCACCGGAAAACAAACAAATTATGTGCCGCTTGTTGCATGTTGCACGTACTAAGCTTAGCTGCGTAATTGGCATGCATGCAGGCAGCTGCAGCTGACGTGGCTTAAATGTTCCGACGATAATTGCATGGCGTGCAAGCGCGTGCGTACAGGATAATACAGATACTGCTGAAAAGCGAGTTTCAACGAACGGAAAGGAACGTGCGCGTATTGAGATATATGTAGCAGAGAAAAGGGGGGTGAGTTGGGCGGTGCGGAACTAATATTCTTTAATGGCGAAAATTTATGAAAATTAAGTTTCGGCACTTCTAGTTTATGAAGCGTTCTTTTGAGGGAGGAAAGTAAGCTTAAGATTGTTCCACAAGTTTTAGTTGAAATGGCTATTACGACAATTTGCTTCTTTACTCTTATCTTTTTCTAGAATAGTTGGTGAAATTGTTTCGAATTCTTAGATAATTTAGGACTTCTAACCTTTTCGAGTTCAAGTTGGCACCGGTTAAACCAAGAAATCTTTTCTTTGTTTCATTAGGCGGCCAATATAAAAAATTAGCCCAGATCTCGGTATGTTTTTTAGTTAATATACTCCATAAAGCAGTATCTCATATATACCCTAATGGTTATTTGTACACCGTTTTCTGTTATAGCAAAGCGATATTACTACTTATGTATGAAAAGTATTGAAACTGCAGTCTGTCCGTTGTTTTATAGTTTTGTTCGTAACAGCCCTGTAGGACATAAAAATCATAAGATCTGTTAAACAAAAAAATTGCTGACTTAAAGTCTCCAAAACATGACTGGAACTCACTTTAATGGTAGCCCTCATTTCAAAGACTTTGGATTAAAGAAACATAACATAGACTTCTCTTAGGATGTTTGAAGAAAGAGATAGGTTACTTTCCGAAAGTCAGAAATAAGAAGGATTACTAATACTGAGGAAATCATTTTACTAAAATTTTGGGTACAACGACTAGGTAAATCAACGCAAAAAAAAACTCATGAACCCAATTTTCATCTGCGAATTCCAAGGAAAATTACACTTTTCTAAGGTAGATGATTAGAGGGTCGTAGGTTGCCTACAAAACATCAAACAAAATCGGTCGTGGTCGAAATGCGATAAGCCGGCGCAAACAATGTCCAGACTAACATTGACGGACAAGGTCCGGTGTGCTTAACATGAGCAAATGCCAGGCATATTCGTACCAATTGACAGTGTGAAAAAGACTCACTAACCTCCCAGTTCCATCTAAAACCTCTGACAAAGTGTCAGTTCTTCGCATATTTGAGTTTTAACCACAACCACCACGATACTCCCCGAGGGGCTAGTTCGTATGAGCAGGTTGGAGCAAACTCCAAGGGCTACTGCTTTCCGTGGTACCAGAATTAACTCTTCGCCCCTCAAAATCACCCCGGTCTATCAGATAGTTGTGTCTGATGCAAAAATTCAGAGGCCCATGCCCCATGTTAGGACTATTCTCACCTACATTTGACTAGCGTCACATACCTGATGCTGACCCCGTTTACCCTGGCAATCGGTGGACGAACCGGCGACAATCAGCTCTTAAGCAGCATTGTCAACGTTTTTTCCATCGGAATGTCCATCCCCGCTTCTTAACCCCAAGTATTTACAATTTCTAAAAATTGTGATCTTCAACAACACTTACAGAGTGGCTCGAGTTGTCCAAACAGAGAGTCCTAATGATATACATATGGACCACAGATGGAACCCTGCGGCCAGCCACGAACCACTCCGATCTCCACTCATGCCGAATAGAAAGGCCTTTTGGTCCGAACAGTAGCTCCAACAAAGAGCAAATTCCGGACAGCTAAGCTCCTCCAGTCGTTGCAGGAAACTCAAGAAATATATATGCCGTTCCACCTTAACTCTTTCCAGCTTTTTCAAATACCGGAAAGGGGACAGCATTGTCAGACAGGAATATTTTGCTACGTGTTTGCTGGCAGGGAATAATCTAGTGTGAACTGCTTCCGTAAGGTCAAACTCTTAATTCGGACCGGTGCTACAAAGAAGGAACCAGTCGCTTAGAAGTGGTCAGCTTCAGCCAATAGGAAAGGATCTATGTTCCGTCAGTAAAACGCTAAGATACACACATCGATGGTAATTCACCAGAAGCTATGGCAGCTTGGATTGGTAGTTCTTTTACATACATTTTATCGCCCAGAACTGGCTTAAGTGATTCCTACATCTGTTTCTGTCAATGGCGAATAATTTTGCTAGCGAAAAAAAATCGCCTCAAGAGAAGCTTGTGAAAATCGAGTATTACGTTACATTTTATGTGACGACGGTTTTTATGTGAGTGGCATTATGAAACTTCCTTCAAAACATATTTGACAGAAATCGGATCTTCCTAACTATGCTAAAAAAACCTTCAATGTAATGCAAAAATATTTTTCTGGACTTATATATATAACTATTGTCGGTAAACTAGATAATAGCTGGATATGGTGACTTAGTTTTACCAAAGGTATTATTCATGGACGCATGTACCTATAGACCACCGCTACCACCGCTAAAATGGTTCGCCTACCACAGCTAACAGCGTTGATGTTGGTGTTAATAGCCGCCAATAAACTGATTATTAAAACGGCAACTTCAGCTTATATTGCAGTAAATGCAACAGCAACAATGTCAACGACATTATTAAACAACAAAATGTTTAACAACAATACATATAAAGATACATATATACTATATCTAAAAACAAAGTGGACGCGCCTTGCTAGAAACGCAGTTCGCCGCCACTTCGCCTGCCATATGCCACCAGCGCACCTAGTCAGCCACATATAAGCGCTAACTTTTTATTGCTCAGCTCTTCTTCGTACCCTTATCTGGACTTTTACCCTTGCTAATGTTGTTTTTGTTGTCACAGTGCGCGCAATTATCTTCAACATTGTTGTTATGTTAAAGACCTCACATTTATTGTTGTAGTTGTTGTCATAATTATGTGTGAAAACTTGCTTAGTTTGGTGTGGTTATACCACCAAATGTCGGTGTGGCTCTCTGCTCTATCCTTCCTTCTTTTACACCCCTATTGCTTTGCACTTCGTCCGCTTTCACTTGTCGTGCCTTCTGCTTGGCGTCGCTTTTAATTGAAATGTCAATTATTGTCAGTGCGCTGATTAGATGAAAGCCAACACGTTTCAAGTACAAATTGCGCAAGGTGCCATATCACCACTATCCCGCTGTGTCCCTTAGCAGCGCACTAGAAACACTACGTTGTTGTTGTTGGTGCTGCTGTTGGTGTTGGGTCAATTGCCACTTCGAATGCAGTCGCCATTTTAGTGGCTGTCGTCGTTATTGCTTAACATAATAAAAACTCATAATTGCAAATTTGGCTGTCAAGTCGTACGTTTGCCCTAGCTGCAACAACAAAGGCAGCAGCCACAACAACTACAAATCGAATTGCATGCTTGGCAACAGCTGCTAAAGCCATAAACACATTTCATTTGAAAGGCCAACAAACTCATTAGTTGCACGGATATGTGAATGGGTTTTGGTTGTTATTGTTGTTGCCTTAATTAGTTGCGGTTGTTGTTATGATTGTGTCTGCGTATTTTTGCGCACTTGTACTCAACGCTCATGCTGAGTTGCGCAATTTGCTCGAGTTCAGTGTCTGCTAACTTTGTATCTTAATAGCTGCGGATTATGGTGTAAGAGCTCTGGTGTGGGGAGCTGCAAATTGATGTGTCTTCAATTGTTTGTCAATGGGAATTTCCTTAATTTAATTATTTTCTCTATTGGTTGATTTCTTTGAATTAAAATAATATTCAAAGCACTATGATTTAAGTCGATTAATACTCAATTTGCATTCAATTAAGTACTCATTGCCTAGTTGAAGTTTTAATTTATATAACTACCGTTTCGGTCAGTCTCGTAATTGATTCAGTTTGCAAATTATACATGAAAAATCTTAATTGATTTAATTAAGGTTGATTATATTAATAATATATATTTTGCTATTGCTAATAACCTCATTTGCCAGCTATGTCGGTTGTATACTTGTTAATTTGTTGAGCCTTAATTTTCTTGTAATTTAAATTTTCATACAGTAACCGTATCCTTTATAAGTTGATTTTTTCTTCTTCTTTAATCGAGATATCAATCAATTAACTACTCATTTTTTAATTAAAGCATTAACTTAACTGTAAAATTACTCTTAATTGAGTTAATTAGCAAATTATACAAGAACAATTTTAATTGAGTCAATTAATGCATTATATAGGAAATCATATTAATTGAAAGGAAGAGAAAGACCTCCACTCCGTTGGAAAGATCAGGTGGAAAAGGACCTGGTTTTCTTGAATCCCAATTGGCGCCACGTAGCGGAGAGAAGAATTGACTCGGCTATAATCTATGTCTATGCCAGTAAAGAAGAATAATCTTGCTTATGCTTTAATGACAAGGGAGCTAATGGATAAATTAACCAGCCATTGCGCGATTAAAGCGCTACTTTAGATCCAAATTGTTAATTTGGCGGAGTTTAACACTGCTGTTTGTTGTCCAGGCTGTAAACTCGGCTGTGTGTATTGATAAAATAGCATTCTGCTGTTGAATTTGAGTCATCAGAAAAAATACAAAATGTAGAAACACAACCAAATATAACAGCTGATCCTTAATAGAGCCCACCGTTAGTGGAGTAGCCGGCTATTTGAAAGGCAGAAACTATTATAGTTACTCAAATATAATCTTAATGCACTAAATTAATTTGCAGAACGAAAAGACTATAAAATGGAAATCGAGATAAAAAATAAACTACTCAATTTACAATCAATTAACTGTTAATTGCTCAATTATAGTTCTAATTTATATAACTTGCATTTCAGCCAGGCTCTCAATTAAGTTAATTAGCAAACCGAGTAATATACTAAAATTTCGAAAAAGTGGATACAGAAAGTAATCGTGTTGTTTACCTAACGTTTTAATGTTTCAACTAATCGAGACAGATAGAGGAGTGCCTGTCACTCAGCGAACAAGGTGTACAATTTGCCCGCAGTAATGTATGCCTGTCGTAAAAGTTGACTAAAATCCAATATGCACTATGTCTGATATTTGGCTTGCCTCGAATTAACAGCATAGTCTTGTCAGAAATAGTGCTCTAGTACTCAGCTGGACTTCCATGGACTTTCTGAGATTCCTTCTAACATTTAAAGTTCAAGCGACAAATGCCACCAGTGTGGACGGGTCCTCAGCCGCACTTTTCTTGGAATTAAGAAAGAAAAGTAAAATTTCTCGCAAATGTCGAGAATTCGGCTCAAAAACTGACATTTTCAGTAGAGAATAACTTTGGGGTGCAAATAGATCTCTACAAATATTTTGTTGGGTTAATGTTGACACAAATGTCCAAGGTCGATATAAAAGCCTAGAGACATCTATTTGAAAACGGCAGAAGCAAAGTTGTAACAATTTATTTTTAAAATCATATTGCATTATATCAGTTAGTGTGTCTATAAATAAGGCTCAGATAAATATATTTCGGGTTTCCAAACTACCAAAGATCCCGCAAAATTAAGTTATTCACCGATTGTAAGTCTAAATCCAAGCCAATATACATATGTATGTAATTTTGCGAAAGCAGACACACATGTGTTATGGTTATACTGTTACCAAACTAGTTTCCCAACTGCCAGTCAGCTTGTACTTTGGATAAATTAAGCTGGTACTCACACGGACATGCCGAGACCACCAATCAAACTGCGATTTGTACCGCACACTCACCAATAATGCGAGTAATTTAATTACAATATGTGCGTACGTTGTCAACTTGTTGTTGGTATTGTAGGCCTGCTGTAGAGAATTTCATTGTAACTGTAATTCGAATATTGTGTGGTTAGTGTTTACACGAGCCAAATGCCTACTCTGGTGTGGGCAATATTAGCATATCATTGCATACACATGCATATATAATTATTATGTAAAGGAAAAGTAGTGGCTCGTGCAGTTATCAAGCCACAAATGTGTAATATAATCAATATGAAATGACTTTGTGCCAAAGTTGCGCTACTGTTACATATCACGGTTCATTGATGGGTGGCGGCAGTCACTTCACTGCTGCACGTTGCAAATTTGACATTGATTGGATATTTCGATATAGATATCGACTTATATAACTGTATGTGTTGTCTGCATATCTAAATGTAGATATGTGTTTATCTAAGTTAGCTTTTATGCTAATGCAGGGGCCCACCGAAATCACTGCACTCAACAATGAGTTGCTGATTAAACGCATGTGTGCGGGTCGGCCACGGCGTATGAGTACATATTGCGCCTCATTTGGTATATTTCAAGTACTCATTGGTGTGGGAGCAAATAAATTGTTTGCGTGGTAGCAGTGTTAGCGTCTGTAGTACAGGTGTTGAATATTAATATTTTTTTGTTTTGTTTATATATGCGTCATGTGTACCGTTTGAATTGACTAAAGCTAAAAATATATCGTAATAAACAAAATATCAATATAGCGTTTAGTACAGGTCATATCCGTGGCCTTTATTAAACATTCAGTTAGCAAAAATTAAAAATAGAAATCTATCAATACATACTAAAGTGTTTCAAGCCGTAATTCCACAACACTGGCGGTCAAAATCAAAGTCAAAGCCAGTGAGATATTCAAAACATATAGCTCAAGTAATCGTAGTTTTTATTAAGCATAGCTTGAGTGATTCGGTTTAGGCCCAATATGTACCGTTTTGTTTAATAAATTTTTGCCATTTTTTAGGTGCTTTAATAGTGCCGTGCTTATAGAAACCTTCTATCCTTTCGCCAAAACTGGAACAGTCAATTTTCACAAGCTTCTCTTGGGAAAATTTTGTATCAGTAAAATCACTTGCCATAGACAGGAAGAGATAGTTATCATTTAATGTTGGATCTATACTATGGTTTTGTCGATACTCCCAGCCAAACTCCTAGAGGTTCTGGCGATTACTTTTTCAATCTAGTTGTTTTACTTTATCCTGATGAATCGCAACTTTACTCCTTTTAAACAAAGCTGGCCACTTTTGGTGACTGCTTCCTACAGACGTTTCTACTGTTGATAGTACCCTTTCGAATTAAGAGCTTGACTGTAGGGAATCACCTCATAATAAAGGATTTCCTGACCAAAGTAACTGTCCTGTTCCGGCGTGGCGACGAATCATAGCATTTGGACCATGATCGTTTTCATTTGATGTTGTCGTTAGGCACTGGGGGTGTTCTGAAAACTCTGTTTGCGGATTTCGAGACGTGAATTAAGAAAGAGAAAGAAAAAGAGAAACAAAAAGAGAGAGAGGGAAAGAGAGACCAAGAGATAGTCAGGAAAAAGTAGGGAAAGAAGAAATCGTAAAATATTGTTGCTCTCATATTATTCTGCTGGACAGTTGAGTTCCAAGCATGAATTCAGATAGGAAAAGATAGAAAACGAGAGAAAAAGAAAGGAAAAAAGTGAGAAAGATATATAGTTTGTGAAAATCGTTAAAGATTATTGCTCCAATTCTGCAAATTTTTATTAATTTTTCAATCTAGATCAAAACCGGATTCTCTGGCCTCCAGTCCCTTCTCTAACTAAAATTTACTTACTTACATGTCTTTTTGACAGCTCAAGGAAGTTGCAGTGTATTATGCGCATAAAGTTGCCGCGAAACATATTTATGCCTATGTGGCACTTCTGCAGGAGGCAACTTGCTTAGTCAGACAAGGCAAGCTGAATTACATATGTATGAGGTAAGCTTCTGGCGGAACAATGAATCCCAGTCTTATGCACATAAATACATTGTATACGTTTATTTGCTTAAGCAATCACGCTTGTGAGCAAGTGTGTGTCCGCTTAAATAGCTAGAAATGCACAAACAGCCGCAGGAGTGCAAATATTACTTTCCGCCGCGTACAAACTTTCCTGCCAACCGCCATATTTATGTATGTTGTGGCGCGGAGGTGCGCTTTTGCCGCTAACTAAACAATGCTTTTCGCTCTTAGTCCGCTTTTGGATTTATGCTTGGGTTTAGTGTACGCCACAAGCCGGCATTATAACTAATTTTAAAGCAAATTATATATTCCTGGTGCACTGACGTTGATAGCCCACGGCGACTGAGCACTGGGTGAGACAAGCGAGTTGAGAAAAGCGTAAATTAATGTTTTTGGGGAAATGCTTGTCTATAAAGTATGAAGGCAATGTGATGTTTTAAGTTTAATTTATATTTCATAAGATAAGATAAAGATAAGATGAGGATTGCAACGCGATTTAAGGTCTATTATGCCCTCTCTTAAGTCACAACGATCCTCCTAGCCTTAGCATATCGATAAATTCTAACTTACTGCTAGGTGCTAGTGAGGAGATGGGATTCTCATTTGAAAGCAAGGATCCGAGGGCCTTTATCCAGCGTCTGTAGACTACAATATAGTCAATTAGCAGGTGTTCTGGAGCGTAAAGGCTCCCTGTCGCAGAATCGGCAATTTGCACAAGAATCTATAAGTGCTTCTTCAGTTTACAGCGGCCAGTATAGAAAGCGACAAGTAGCCTAAGTTTGTCCCTAGGGATACTGATTACATATTTAAACTTGCTGAGTTGTAACCTTTCATTAGCAATTGGGCATCGTGAGTGCCTTGGAATTGTTGCCAATACCTCTCTCTGCTTACTCTTTCCCCCTTGTGGATCAGGTGGTTTAGGTCCTACCATGTTAGTGGAAGTTGCGTAGCGGGCGAGCTCATCAGCCAGTTCATTTCGAGCTATCCCTTAGTGGCCGAGTACCCATATAAGGTGCACTTGGTTACGTTCCGATAGAATGTTCAGCCATTCTCTACATTCCTGTATGATTATACGTTCGTTGCGATAGTTCATTGGAGGTTTATCTCAATGCACCGACTTATAGCAAAGACTTTGAAATATGTTCGGAGAAATTCCCATACTATTATTTCTAAGCAGTAGTTCGAGAGTTTACACATTCCATTCAGCCGTTTGGTGAAGTGTAACCTTTTGGTAATGCTTGGAAGAAGCCAATGGCAATACATCACTTAAGTCCTTCATCCGCTGAGATGAGATTACCTTACCTGTGCCAAACCCTTCTAGTGTAATTTGAAGTAATGTGCGTTTGGCTACCTGAGCGATTACTAGGTGAAGTGGTGTTAGCTCAAGCATAACTTCAAGTGCTGTCGTCGGGCATGTACGCATGGCACCCGACAACGCGGATGCATGGAAGTCGTTGCAGCTTCGATAGTTGGCGCCCTACCGAAATCTGTGATGCTTTTACGATGATTATGGGTCGCATGGTCGCGGTGTACAACCACCTGACAATCCTTGGCTTGCAGCACCAGCTTTTGCTTTAGTAACTTTGGCCGTGAAAAATGGGTGAAATCTGCGATGTCGATAAGATTGTTTTAGCAATGGCATTAAATAACGTGATAACCCTGTCTAGTGACAAAATTGTTCACTTTATTCAAAAAGTAAATAGTAACAGTAACTGTATTTTATAATTTATGAGTTTATTTGATCATGAAAAACCTGTAGGGTTCTTTTCCGAGAAATACATTTACGATTAAAAATGAAGCATTCTTAATATGATCGTTCCACAACCTGAGTTATGAAGAATGAATACGAAGCAGACTATATGAAACAAAGAAAAGCTAAACTAGATAATTAATATTTCGGGCTCTCTCTGGAAGTTTTTGAAATTCCTAAGACTATTAAGCTCTTGGCTCTCTCTTGACTAATATAATAATATAGTAGTAGTTTTGAATTCCGTGACCGTCTACGGATTAAAGAATGTCTGATCTCACTATCAACGAAGTTTTACTGAGTAAGACTAGTTTATATAGCAGCCCATAGGAAAATTTACAAGCAACTATAAAGCTGAAGGAAAGGTGGGGAAGTTGGTCGAAGGTGCCGTCGTTGATGGAAAAGGGTCGGAGCTTCGCTGTGCTCTTGCCTGTTACTATTGCGTAGCTGGGCTTTGCGGAACCTTGGTAAGCGATTGGTAAATATCGGTACCTATACTGTAGCTAGAGAACTTTGATCGAACGTAAATCGTAAGAGACTTTTCGACCACAGCAAAGTAATTGTATGGGTTTTAACTGGTAATTGTTATATCGGTACCTATACTGTAGCTAGAGAACTTTGATCGAACGTAAATCGTAAGAGACTTTTCGACCACAGCAATGTTAGGCTTCTCGTAATTGTGTGGGTTTTAACTGGTAATTGGCCTCTAGTAATGTTAGATATTTTACCGGATACCAGTTGCAGAAGCTGCTTAGAAGAAGATGAAGTAGAAAGATCTCAATATTTACTTCTTATGATTTCACACATTTTGTCATACAGCTGAGCTAGGAACAGATCTAACGCCTAAAATTATTTGCCTTACATTTTCTCAATCCTATCTTAGTATCTGCCATATAACCTAAACTAATTTAAGTATATTTTAAAACAGACATCAGTGGAACCGTTATGAAATAAACTACCCGAAATACTTTTCAAGTCCAAAAGACAATTTTCCAGCACATATGCACTTTATTTAATATTTCCTTCCTTCTTCCTTTATACTTCATCATGTCTCCATTTTTCTTTAATATCCTCAGCTTCCAAGTATTTTTCCATCTAGCCACTGCTGATTTATCTGCTGCTACTTTTATGCTTAGTTTATGCTGTTACAATTTTTTGTTACTCCTTTCCTCATCATTCGCTGCCTCGCACTCATAAATATTTCAGTTGTGTAGTGTAACATTTTTGGCGAAAGTCAGCTCGCGTGCTGGCACTGCTCAATTTTTCGCTTTGTTCCGTTGTTGCTGTGTGTTAAGTGGCCAACTGCGGTGGCTGCGTCCAGTGCATCCGTTACCACGGTTTTGCTTTGTTGCCATACTGCTGTTGCCGCAAAAACGTTGATAAATGCATTTTTCATGCAACGTTTAGCGTAACGAGCTATAAAGCGCAAGCGAGTGCGTGAGTCGGAAAAATTTGATAGTTCTGCGTATGTAAGTGTGTGCGGTAAACGGAGGAATACGCGTAACAAAATAAAAATGATAATAATCAACTTATTATTGCGCACGTACTTTGTATTATTATCGCGTATGCGCTAACCGTTTGGCTAACAAGTTCAAATAAATAAGTAAATAGATAAAGTGCATATAATTGGATGCTGTCAGCGCGTCTGCTGAATTTTTGGCCAATTTTTTTTTGAAAAATTAAAGAACAATTTCTGATTGTCTTGAAATTTAAGGATGCTTGGGACGTTTGATGAGAAAAGACTTTGCTTTCGTATGTTTTCTGGATTTTTGGCCAATTTCCGACTGTTATTTGTGTTGGAAGTCCAGCTTTGATCCACAGGAGTAGGGTTCTATACATTTGAAGCCACCTCCAAATGGATAATGGAAGTTAAGGAGACGATTTTTTATACAGTGATGTGTTTGAAAGTCAGGAGTAATATTTAAGTCCATAAAAGGATGGTCATTAGTGCCTAAGCTTGCAGTATGTTTTCTTAGGAATGTTGGAAAAGGCTTACGGTGATTCCCTTTTATCACAAACGCAAACCTACGAGTATCAAATAGCCCTAAAGGCCATCCAAATGATCGTTGAAGACATGTGTCCTTCTGGACGATCTTCGACTTCTTCAAAAAATATAAAAAAGTGAAGAATATGGTGCTTGAAAACCAACAGAATATATGGAAATTTTACTTTGGAACCGTTGAAATAGACACAACGTGCTTACCTACTGACATAAAAGGCGGCACACACTGTTTAATTTAAGAAAATTATCGAAAATTCCTTGTATGATACACGGAGGTTCTACTGGCGCGCAGCCAAACTAATTTTAACCCAGAAGTATACATAATTGGAAAAACTTCCCTTGGCTTATATGTATAATATATTTAGTGAAAATGGAAATGAGTTAGCATTTTTGAGGCAATAATGTTTGGGTTCAACCAAACTTTTTTTGAGTTCATAATACATATGAACAAATTACAAAAGGGACTTGGCAGTTTGCCTACTTTTTCATATTTTCATCAACTGAAACGGTATGACTCCATAACAGTGGCGGCCAAAGTTATAAGCTCATAAAGTACACAGGGTTGCATTGAATTTACAGAATTTCTAGTTGATAAAATAAATTCTGTTGGAAATTCAAAATCGAGTGAAATTACAGCTGAAGTGTGTCAGCAACAGACTCGTAAATGCAGATGGAGGTCGCATGGAGACGCATTGTGTGGAAGCCAAAGTTTTGACATGGCCACTGAATTGAAGCGGACACAATAGAAACCAACCATGTGATGACGGTGTGTGAAGAGCAAATCTCATACGCATACATATATACAAATGCCGTTACACATAGTATAAAACTGTTTGCATTGTATTTACAACGAGTGGTTGCGCTGACTTGACTTGACGCACAAAAGCCAATTAGAATGACACATAAGTCAGATCGACAGATAGTGGTTTCATGCGCTTCTCACTTTTGGCTACGGCCAAAGTTCAAAGTGAAAAGTTTTCATTTTAATTTTCATAGTTTTCACATTTGTTTGATGTGCGAAACTTTCTGGCAGCAAGGTACGCGGAACATGAGGGGCGACAACGCAGCTAAGTGAAATAGACCATAATCGCTACTTATTGTGGTTGGCAATGATTCTGTGTCGTGCCACTAATATTGAGGATGAAATTTTACTAGAAAAGTTTTACCAAATTACGCCTTTCATATATAATTTAACTTGACACTGAGGAAAGTTGAAAAGTTTGACAAGGCATGGTGAGGAAATAAAATTTAACGACACTTCACATAGCTTCATTTAAGAAAATGACAATAATTGGTGAGAAAATTATAATAGGTTGGTGGTGGAAAGCGAAAAATTTATATGGATGGCTTATCGTTGAGTGAGCAGGTGCCAATGTCTCTGAGTGATATATTAAAGTGTGGCCTTCTGAGTTTGAGATCTATTGAGTGAAACTTATTGGATGTAAAGGCTCATCTATTTCGAGGTTCCCTACTTTTTAACGAAAAAATATAAAAACTTCAAATTTAGTGGGGAATGCTTACTATCATTCAAAAGAACATTCTTTGGCTTTTATTTTTGGAAGTTTATCTCTTTCAAATATTGGACGCGGCTACGTCTCAGATGCTGCATCTTTTGAGGCTAATTTTCAATGACCCGTTCGAGGATTTTGACTGCTAACTGGCGAAAAACACGCGTCATGGTTTGCTCCAAAGCCTGAATAGTAGCGATCTTGCTGACCAATCGACCGGCGCAAAATGTGAAATTATCTGCCTAACGAAGTGTTCTCTCAATGAATCCATTGCACACAAGCATGAAATCTGATATCAAAATTTGAATGTCTTAGGGCTTCTAAGCAATAATATGTGAATGAAAAAAAATTTACACGTCAGGTTTTGTATGACATCAAAACATATATTTTCTCAATAAATATAAACATTAACTATATTAGGAAAAATTTTGCTTAGTACGAGTATAACAAAAATACTAATGATTTTCGTTACACAGTATACATATTTTCAGAAAGAAACCCAGATGCAAGTCCAGAACATGTATGTATTTTTAAAGGCATTTTACTCCTTAAAGCTTTATATGACATTATAATTTCATTGAAAAGTATTTAGACGTTGGTCCGGTCCAAATTATCGTCGTGTAAAATCCACAGATTTTCTTACGCAAACGCCTCAAAACGGCCAAATAGAACTCCTTATTTAAACAAATAATGACCATCACCTTGATTTGTGTGCGCTTTTGTCGTTTCATACCCAAAATATCCACCAAAATCTTTTGAACGGACTCGCGAGCATTGTCGAGCCCTCTTGCCATCTCTCTAACACTTGCCTGACGATTTTCAAGTATGGTGCTTGAACTACATGGTCCTTCACTTTTTTAATATTTTCATCTGTTGAAGAGTTTGAAAGTTGCCCACAATGAGGCATGTCTTCAACGATCTCTCGACCGTCTTTGAAGGCTTTGTACCACTCGTAGGCTTGTGATTTTGATAAAGCTGAATCACCACAAGTTTTTCCTAACATTCGCAACGATTCGGTACACGAAATTTGGTAAGAAATACTAAATTTGAGACAAATTCTTTGTTCAACATTTTTATCCATTGTAGATATCGCACCGAACTACTGAGATGCGCCGACTTAAGCAGCTGCTGTTAACTAACTGGTTGACAGATCGCCTTCCTATTTGGCATAGTGATTAAGAACAGTCCTGTCAACGTGACAAAATCATTTTTTTTATATTATTTAAGAGGGGAATTAAAATTAATATTTAAGGGTAGTTATTTAGATCATGCGAATAAACCAAAATAAACAAAAATCATCACAAAGTTGGTGTGACAGTATTTACCAGTCTTATCAGCTTTTTGTAAGCGGTTGATAGTTTTCTCTTCTCTTATTGATGATCATTGAATTGCTCCATCTGAGCTCAGCGAACGTAGGAAGAAGGCAAGTACTTGCAATGTTAATTTATAGAAGTTCCTTTTCACTTTGTAAAGCACAATGGGTTTAGTAAGATTTTTGCGTAAGAAACGAGATTCGCTTTCTTTTACTTTTGCTTTTTTTCTCTTCGATTGTTATCTAAGTAGTAACTCTATGAAATCGAGTTCAAGCTAGCTTTCTCATAAAATTAATCAGCCTCTTGTAGCAGCTTGCATTATTTATGCCATTTAAAGTTTCTCAGTAAAATACTTACCCAGTGAGCAATGAGTATAAAAAACATAAAAATGTTTAATATCTTCTTACTATATAATAATATTTATATATTTCGAATACATATATTTTGGACAACTTTCTTAAAATTAAAACTTAAAAGTTATTTATACAATTTTTTTACATTCTTATAAAGGCCAAAAATGTGTTTTATCTTATCTTATGGTATATTTTTTCACCAATTGTGTACGTAAATGCATTGTTTGAATAAAATAAATTCTTTTTTCAACAATTTTATCAATAAATTCCGGGTTTTTGATCTATTATCTTCTCGTTTAAACTCAATATATATTTTTATTACAACATTTTTATTGTGTTAACATTTATCAAATTCGAAAAAGTTTTTTTCAGCAAATTTTTTAATTACAAAGTTTGGGGTTTAGGGAATTAAGACGACCTGTAGTAGATGGTTACAAAGACAGATTAAGAGTCGAGAAGTTTTTGGTTTTGGTAGTTTAATATTTTTTATGTAAATATCAAATACTTTATATGCCATTTTTTATATTTTTATTTTTTATTTTTTATTTTATATTTTGTGTTATATATTTTATATTTTATTTGTCATATTTCATATTTAATTTTTTATATTTCTTATTTTATATCTTAGATATATTTTTTCTTAATAAATATACATATATACATTTAAAGGTTATTATATATTCAAAAGAACTTGCAGATGTTTTCGTTTTTATTAATTTATAATTTTTAGAATTCATTCAACATTTTACAATTTTTGAAAAATTTTGTATTTCAGTCTTCTTTAAAAATTTGGGAGATTGACAAAACAGATTTATGTTAATGATCGCGCATCGTTGCTTTAACGAGAGAGCTTCGAAATTATGTTATGCTTTTATTATGTGTTAATACATTCATCTTTCAGTGAATCGGCACATCACTCCCGCCAAACTGCAACTGGCTGCTGGTAAGCGCAAAACTTATAAGCGTGAAACGGTCCGACATGATCGGAGCTTTAGAAAAAATTTTTATAGCTTCCGTTTACCTTAATTCTGCGGTGCGGAGCTAACTTTGTAACGGAAAATTGCCGTACCATACTAGAGAGGGATGACAACAAATAGAAGTTCCATCAGGAGCAGCACAAGGGTCCACTTTAGGCCTGGAGCTGCGAAATAGTAGTTATGATAGAATACTAATACTAATGCCAGACGAATCATATTTAATCGGCTAAGCGGATGACACAGCAGCAGTAATCACAGCCCGAGACATATAGGAAGACCGAAAAAAGCTTTATTGGGAAAAAATATTGGTGTACAAAACTGTATTTTTATGATTTTTTATTATGACTAAATTATTTATAATCTCATGCCGGCAGTAGAATTATATAATTTTGTACCGCAAATGGGTTTCACGAAATTTCCACCGAGTCTAATGGATAAAACTAAGCACCTAGTTTCCATATTGAAGCATACATTTAGGCGAAAATTAATTGAATGTGTGTCAAATTTCTGACCTTTGAAAATAAACGTGTAGTTTCTGTTTCTGTTTAACGGTAAAAAATCTTAAACAATACAGCAATATTCTTACAACAATTTCCACATACATTTTCAGTATAGATCAATCGTATGACTAGTGATTTTTGAATTTTGTGTAAAACGCCTAAAAGTATATGCCTACGATCACCATCTACAAATCCGTTTGCAGAACCTTGCTAATCACATCATCGCGCTCCACTAGCGCGCACATCGGACGCTCATGCTGAAGCACTAGTATTACCTCTTCACCCTCAAGTGTCGCTGCGCGCGCCGTTGTGCGTCCATTTGGTTGCAGCGTCACAGGAGCGCTGCCAGCGGTGACATCTGTCGACGCGGTTGCAGTTGCCAGTAGCAAAGCTGACGCCTTCTCGCCCGTCGCTGGGGCTATGGTTGTTGAAGAAGTTGTAACCGAGGAACTGTTATTTGCGCTTGTTGTTGCTATAAAATGTGGCTCATTTTCGTTAGCGTTGAGCAGTCGGTTCTGCCGATGTTTGCTGTTGCTTTGTTTCGCCAACAGACTCGGCTCAGCCTGCAGTTGAGCGTTCATTTCATGATTAGTCATACAAGTGAAAGCTTTGTAAAAGCTCTTGCGAAAGTTGTCACTAAGAAAAGCATAGAGTATCGGATTTACAGCAGAGTTGGAGTAAACCAGACAGCAGAGCAGTAGGAAAATGAGTATTTCAAGTCGTGACAGTGGACTTTGTATGGGATTAGAGTTGATAAGCGACACCTGTGATATCCAATACGGCAGCCAACAGCATACGTAAACAGTGATAACGGTGAGCACAAGGCGCGTCACCTTGCGGTGCGAACGTTTCTTTTCTTTGGACTTGTGCTTTGAGCCGACCGCATGCAGCTTACGTATGACCAAACAGTAGAAACATGAAATGAAACTGAGTGGTATGGCGAAACCGAGAAAGAATGTATATAACGTGAACATAGTGGCCGAATGCCTTTTGTACGTTTCAGGCCATTCTATATTACAAGAGAGATTCACGCCATCCTCTTGGCTAATAGTGCTCGAATAGAGTATGACCGGTAGCATAAGCACAGCTGAGGTCAGCCATGCTATAGCCGATACAATCTTAGCGATGCGTTGTGTGCGGTATTTCGTCGAGGCGATCGGATGACAAACTGCGAGATAACGATCAGCAGACATGATCAGCAGAAAAAGGGATGAAGTGAACTGCGTAATCGAAGTGCTAACCATATATGCTTTACACATGTACTCGCCGAAGCGCCAAGCACAAATACGCATGGTATACAATAAAAACGGTATGCCAATAAGAAAGCATTCGTCGGCGATCGCCAAATTGAGTAAGTAGATATTCGTCACAGTCTGCATTTTTGAAAAGCGCAACACGACATAAATGACCAGCGTATTACCAAAGATGCCGATAAGGCAAACGAGCGAATAGAGTATGACTGTGCTCAGATCGGCGAGTGAATTGCGGTTCGCCATACAATGATCATAAAAAGTGCGTCTGCGTTGCGTTTGCCGACCGGTCAGTGCTGCGTGCGCGTGGGTTGCATTGTATGCCGCTGACGTGCTCGTGGTATTACGTATATTTCGTGGCGTTACAGTGCGCCTATCGGTCGCCATTTGCTGCGCGCTCGTCTGCTGACTTTGCGTGACAGTACCTATGTTGTCTTTTTCCGCAGTACTCATCACACGCGTCCTACTGGCAGGCCAAATTGTCGTCAGCGCTTCTGCTTTGTCGCGCTCAATCGTTTCACCGCCCTCAGTTGTCACGCGCGCCGGTGCCCCACGTGCTGTTTCCATGCAATTAAATAACAACAATGCGCTGCTGAAGATGATCAATGTCATGCCATTCGTCGTCGTCGTCGTCGTTGCTAGCCGTGGCCACCACATTTTTGTGGTATTGAATTTCGTTAAGGGTTTTGTGCTTGACTGATTTGCTGCGGATGGACAGCTGACAGCTGTCAGTTGAGTTTTAATGCTTGTACGCTTCAATAATGTATGCCTTGTTGTTGGCTATTAAAAGCTTCGCAAGTTCTTTATTCGTTCAAGTGATTTTATTACTTTCCTGTATGTACGGTAGGTAAGCATGGACGCGTTGAGAGTCAATGAGGCGTGGTTGTATATTGACCTGCAAGTGAAATATTAAATTGAAAATTTGTATTATAAAGTCAATACTTGTACAGGTTAATGTAGCATAACTTTAGGCTTATATTATGTATGAATATATTTTTACATATTACATATACTCTATTTTCGCTATATCTATAGTGAAAGGCTGCGCTTCAAAAAGTTTAATGTTTACGATTTGTCACTTAAAATTATGTTAAAGTTCCTGACTGAAAGCGTTCAAGCGTTAATTATTAAAATTTTCCGCCTAAAGGTATGCTATAGTAAAACAAGTTTTAAATATTTTACGGTAATATCGTTATGGTGTTAAAACGCGTTATGAATATTTACAATATTTACTCTATATATATAATTATGTATATATATATATATATATATTCGATTGATTTCATGATAAAATACTCGAGAGAAGAGTGAGGAAATATACTTATTGGCAAAAACGCTTAGCTTCTATCTCTAAAGCAGCTAAAGTCCTCCTTTTAGCGAAGTACATTGATTGTGAGGACGGCAGAGGTTAGTGACTCTGAAAGCTTGTTGAACTTACTTTTATTCGTAGTGCAAAGATCTGGGTAGAAGTCCCTGCTTTAGCGAAGTCAATTGATGGTGATGATGACAGAGGTTGGTGTCTCTAATAGGAAATATTACCAAGAGAATATGCTTTAAAAATGGCTTCACTGCATAGTAAAAGCAAATAATAGAACTATATAATTGAGGAGTATCTTCACAGGAGCACCTTGTAATGGTATGTAGACGGCTGAAAATGGTAGATGGTATTGAGGCCGGGCGAGTGGTACCTTACAAAAGATTGTCAGGGCCCATGGGCAGGTTTCTAAGCATTTTTCAAGTTCAGGTCTAAGTCATTAGCAAATGTACAGAGATTATTCTAGAGAAACTATGACGGGAAAGGTATTGTTATCCTCGTCCACTGAAATGGTGCTGTAGTGCATTAGCTGAACCCTCGAAAGAAACTTAGGCAACCTGTCCAATAGAACCGGAACCGTTCTTCGCAAGGGGTTGTAGAAATCGCCATTGCCAAATGCTTGAGCTTCGTCAGGTTCAAGAAACCCGGAAAAGGTTACTCTTCCACATATCTGTGTCGTTTCTACCTTCGATATGAACTTTGCGTAAGTCAATATATACGAGGTATGACAATTAAGTAATGAGACTGATTCCATAAAAACCGTATATTTGAAAATTATTCTACAACTCTGCCATCCCCTTCAAAGTAGTCCCCTTGGGCAGCTATACAGCGATTCCAGCGCTTCGACTGGGATGTCCGCGAGTACCCTCGTCACGGCCGCCTGGATGTCCGTAATCGACTCAAAATGGGTTCCTTTGACCACCGATTTTGTTTTAGGAAACCAAAAAAAGTCACAGGGTGACATGTCGGGCGAATAAGGCGGCTGTTGCAACACGGCGATCCCTTTAGAGGCCAAATACTGGGACACGCTGAGGGCGGTGTGGCACGGCGCGTTGTCGTGATGAAGGATCCAGTTACGAGCGATGTCTGGGCGCACCGTGTTGACTCGTTTTCGCAATCTTTCGAGTACTTGGCAATAGTAGACTTGATTCACAGTTTTCCCCGGTGGAACGAATTCTTTGTGGACGATTCCACGGCTATCAAAAAAGGCAATAATCATCGTTTTCACCTTCGACTTGCTCATGCGAGCTTTTTTCGGGCGGGGAGACAACCGTTGTGAGCCTGGGCACGATTAAAAGCACTATCACCATACACTCTTACAATTTTAGCGTACGTTTCCGAAGCTGTTTCGCCCAATCTGGCGCAAAATTTTATCGCGACGCGTTGCTCTTGATTTCGTTTTTCCATTTTCGTGACGAGCACTACAAACATACGTCTACTCAACTTGACGCAGCAGGCGAACTAAACAAGCTAGAGCGATGGTACATACATATATCAATGGAGAGGAGAGAGATGCCGAAAAAAGAGAAAGGGAATTTCAAGGTCACAGGTTTACCACAAGTGCGGCAATAAAATCAGTCTCATTACTTAATTGTCAAACCTCGTATAGTGAGTTATACCTCACTTTTGCTAACAAAAATCATCAAGTACCTCGAATATTTTACTTTTAGCGAGCATACCACTAAATGTATGCTACTATTAGTAGACATGCTATAAATTTCTTTATATATTAGCTAAGGAAAAGCTTTGAAAAATTCTTAAAATGTATCTTATTAGTACACAGCTGTAAATATATGAAATGCTTGTACTTTATTTTAAATTTTGACTCGAATGGTTAGTAGCTCTAATAACTTTCAAACTGATATCTTATTTTGTACACAAGGCTTAAGGCATGCGTTATATGCTGAAAACCAAACCAACAATTGCCACTTAAATTTATGGAATTTCGCTTCGTTATGAATTACGCATGGAGAAACAAATTCAAACAACTTGGTATGGATATATAACAGACTTACATGCGAACGTAGAAAATAATAGTTATGCATAAATATTTATATATATATGCGGAATTGAAAATTCCAATGAATTTATGGCCATTTTGTAGGCTTACGTATGGCTGTCTGTATGTCAAAGTATTTACTCCGTAGAATAAATGCATATTCATTTATTTGCGTAAATGAAAATCTCTCAATTTGTGGATATAAATAAATAATTTTGCATAAGTGCGTTAAGGTAGAAGCGCCCGAAACTATACTATAGATATGCATAATAGCATACATGCTTTTAGGTGTCAAATAATATATGCCAATGGAAATGATTTCACTGATTTGAATTATAAAACACTGCAAAATATACATATACATATTTATATACAACTATATTTACTAGGAAGTGTGCATAATTTCGCTCGAAAACAACGCTGATTTGTTTTTCGCACATTGCAAACCATACATTGCATACACACAGGCGCATAAGCGTGGCGAAGCAATTTGTTTAATTAAAATGCATGCTACAACATGTTTTACGCAACGCAGTTATTAAGTTCGCCTATATGTATGCAACACACTGCACACGCTGAGTGGCAACACGATTCGATTTGCTGGAAATTATTTTCAAAATGATTTATACGGCAAATAAATTTGTTAGCCCACCATTTCTGCGAAAATCTGATTAAGCGCAACCGTTGGCGCCACGCTTTATGCTTCATGCGTCATTTAATCCGCAGTTGCATACCTGTAGGCGCTTAAGCCTTTTATTTAAACGTTTGCAGTCATGAAATATCTTGAAAAATTTCGCTTCGTAATAGGCTTTTTGCAATTCATTACGCCTGCTTCAGTCACCACTTAGTTGGATGTGTCACATGTGCGCCTAAAAGCATACAAATGCCATGATGTACGCGAAAAGTCAAAGCAATCTTGTCAGCCACACAAGTTTTGCAATTTACTGGTATTAATTGTAGGTGACCCCAACTCGATGATTTAATTTGCCTCAAATGTCAAATGGCTATGTGGCTTTGGTGCACATGCGAGGTCAGGAGCAGTACGTTAAACTTTGCGTAGAGGATTTTATATACTTGCGTATACATCTAATGCAAACAAATCGCTTTAAAGTGTTTGCTTATTATTTGCACACTTCAGTCGGCGTTTGTATGTGTGTGTGTTTGCCAATTGGCGCCGTTGTCTGTGCCAGTGACACGCATTTTCGTATCAATTTACCCGAATAAATTTACCCGCTCAACGTGAGCTTTTGTGCTTAAAAGGCGCTCACAAGCAAATGCAAACAAATAAATGTGCGCACTCATACAGACGTGCGATTAAACATTAATACATATACATTTTATATATGCATATTAATGTGTTTGTATATAAATTCTTGCCACAAGCATTGCAAACAAACTCGAATGGATTGTATTGAAATCACTGCAGTACTAGTTCAAAGTGAAATGAATGCGAAAGGAGTTCAGTGTTCAGTTCCGTAACTGATTTTAAGGAGGAACTCCGAAATATAAGTAAGGAAAATTGTCATAAATTCAAAAACTAAAAATCAGAATAATTATTAAAAATCCTATTAGGCCGATTGATATATATAAAAATAAAACATCATGAAGTTCGTGTGAAAATTTTGAAATCGATCGATCCAGTCGTTTAGAAGAAATTTTCCTCATTTTCATTATTATTGGCCTTTCTTTTACTTTCGGTTACACCTTCACAAATATAAAAGAAAAGGTTAAAAACAGGAAGTCTGAAGCTGGAGTTGATAGAGAACTCCTGACAGAGTAAACTCCTCCACCAAACTTCCCCCCAAGCTTTGACCCATGTTAAGAAGGTCACTGCTCCTGTCCTGTCCAGTCACAGCTCCTTTCGTCGTTATATGGGCAGAAAAGGAGTCTTCAGCGTTCGTTTTTGTGAATCCATGATCCAAGTGGTTCGGTATGGAGTCAAAGTGTTTGACGATATCGGAGTGTTCAGATACGAGTTTTTTTAAGAACGCAGATTCTGTGAGTCTCATTTTCATACACCTTCTGACGATGTCACGGGCACCATGTGCAAGATGGCGTTAAGTGTCATAGTTGGAGTGGAGTCCATAGATGCTGATGAGTGCCGTCTATTGAACGCTCTCTAGATTCTTTGCAAGTGTGGTCTTTTCTAGAGCCCTTCATCAAATAAAGACTCCATAAAACATTATGGGCTTGACTCCATCTTTTCCCAATGGCTTCTCTACAGCAGTATAAGGCAATCGATGTATTTTTAGCGCTTTCTTCGATAGTCGGCTTCCAAGAATATATACGAGATATGGTAATTAATTAATGAGACTGATTCCATAAAAACCGTATATTTGAAAATTATTCCACAACTCTGCCATCCCCTTCAATGTAGTCCCCTGGGGCAGCTATACAGCGATTCCAGCGCGTTTTCCATGCTTCGTAACATTTCTGGAACGCTTCGACTGGGATGTCCGCGAATACTCTCGTCACGGCCGCCTGGATGTCCGTAATCGACTCAAAATGGGTTCCTTTGACCATCGATTTTGTTTTAAGAAAGAAAAACAGAGTGACATGTCGGGCGAATAAGGCGGCTGTTGCAACACGGCGATCCTATTAGCGGCCAAATACCAAAGACACACTGCCACAAGCGCGACAATAAAATCAGTCTCATTACTTAATTGTCATACCTCGTATATAGAGCAAGAAGATTCCTTACAAGAACATGGTCAGTTTGTTTGGCATCTATATGCAATAATGACTAGATCTCAATATATACTGCGAAGATTGCACCATTGCCTTAGACAATTACCCATGGCAAATTGGATAAATATGTCTTGTTTTCTGATCCAAATAATTTCTTCTAATTTCTTCTGATATTGCACCATTGCCCTCCCTAGACAATAATCATTGAAGATATCTCGTCAAATGAAAAAGTTTTACATACGAGTACAAAAGCTTGAATTTGAGCGATCAATTTATATGAGAGTTATAATGATAAGTGATCCGATATCGGCGATTCCAAAAAATTAGCAGCTAATTGGAGAGAAAAGGACATGGCTAAAGCGACTCAGAACATCATACCGATCATTACCGTGTTTTCTCGTATGCTAAAGAATTTTTCGCATTTTTTTACCTAGTACAGAGATATAGTCTCCAATTTGAATTTTCTAGAAAGTTTTTGTTAGTTTTTCAAAAGTAGATCCGATTAATGAAAAAAATTAAAAGCGATCGTAATGAATACACATTTTTTCAGCTAACATTATGTTTAACTTCCTCAGTGAAAGCTGTCAAATACAGGTTATTACATAGTAGGTGTCTGGATCAAAATTGGCTTTAATTCTGGGTTTTGATTTTGCTTTAGTAGAAAGGTTCAAGAATTAAACACACCTAAAAAATTTTCGGAAATGGAAAGTTTGTTACAGATTTCAGTAAAATTCTGCAGAAAAGTTTTCTGAGTTTCAATTCCCAAGAACATAGCAGCATTTTGCCAGATGTCGCTGTAAAAAAATAAGTAAGCTATTCCTAGAGTTGGACAATTTAGTTTCTCAGAAGCATGCATATTCATAGATCTTTTACCCAACCATGACCGAACTAGTCCCACATGCGTTGGATTCTCTACTACAATTTCCCACATTCAAAACACACATCCACACGCCGCACTCAATCACTATTTGCGTGAATAGCCAAAATGCAAATAACTCACAGTGCGCTTCCAAATGTATGCCACACACCACAAACACGTGTGCACCACAGACATATACACGTATTTACATATATACATACATATGTATATGTATATGTGAAGCTATGCTATATTTGCCTTCTTCACTTGCTTGCCGCCAGTTCACCCGCCCTGCCAAGCCAAATTATATCGTTTTTGCCATCATCAGAGTTCTTGTGTGTGCGTGTGTGTGTTTGTGATGCCGGGAAATGAGTTGCTACTTTCTGCTGGCATTTCG
Organism: Bactrocera dorsalis; assembly: GCF_023373825.1. NCBI lineage: Eukaryota > Metazoa > Arthropoda > Insecta > Diptera > Tephritidae > Bactrocera > Bactrocera dorsalis. Next base: position 61,568,575 of record NC_064307.1, on the reverse strand, counting down.
GTTGACTTCACTTCCGTTGCTCTACTTGAATTTAAAGTGTTGCCACGCGCACAACGGTGTCACAAGCATATGCGCCTGTCGAGATGCTCCTTAGCAACATAACAACAAACACATTTACTCATATTGTTATTGTTGTTGTTGTGTAAATAAGTTGATTTTATTATTAAATGATGCTCAATTGAATTTCGGGTATTGTGTGCTGGTTTAGTGAAATTGCCACGAGCGTGGCAGATATTGAAGAGGGTGTCGAGTGAAGGATGAGTTGAAGATCTGTTGTTATTAGTTTCACTACATTAAATTATTTATTGCAAGCAACGTGTGTGAAATATGTTTTATATCACCAAAGCGTTGATTGAAATTCTAAAAGTGATGAAACTGATATAACCAAGACTGTGTTTTTCATTTTCATCATACTCGTATTCTTTGAAGATCTTCAATGAACTACCCATAGAATTTTAGATTCACACAAATTATCACTTTTATCAATCGAAAGGCGCACAAGATTAATTTTAAACTAGAGTTCTCATGGGTAATAAGACTCCTCGATTGATTTGTAGATCTCTTGTTGCTCTTTCTCTTTCTTGTCCTCTCCCTTAATATGTTATTTAAAACATTTGTGATATAAACTAACTATTATATATGCTTAGGTAATTATTTAAAAACTAAGATAAAGACAATTTTTCTTCCCACAATTGCAAGTGGGACCTCGCCAAAACACTTAACCTTTGCCTAAGTCCCTCTTACGCTCACAAAAACTTGCTGAAAGAGCAATAGAGCATGATGCGCGAGTAAAAGAAATATAATGAATATGAGAGAGAGGGAATGAGAAAGAAAGACAGAAAAAAGTTGCGTTACATGAAAAAAAAAATTGAAGAAATTTCTGTTCCTCCCTGCAGGGACCCATCCTTTGATTTTCTTTTAGTTCAAGGTCGAGGTTGTCGAGATAAGCTAGGCCTTATGTACTCTCACAGTTTTTTTATGAGGAAGAATCGGTTCGTTAATGGGGTTAGAAATCAGGCAAAGATGAAATAACTGTCTTGAAATTGGTCTCAATTTACAAAATACATGGATGCCAGTGTAGATAATCGACCAGATCTTTTCCCCATAATCCTCTTAAGTAATATTGTTTCCAAGTGCAAGGCGCTAACTGGGCTTCAGCTCTAACTAACAAGCTAATTAATCTTATAGGGGATGTCCAAGCAGAAATTAAGGCTTTGTAAGTCTATTATTAGCGTCACTCTTTTAGTTCATGCAAGCAGGCATTAACTAGACTCACAGTGAGAAATTCTGGTACAAATTATCTGGATGCGCAGTTATATAGGAATAGAAGGAAACGAAATGAATGACGAGTTGACCCGCTTGTGGAGAGCTAGGATAAAAATTTCCCTAAGATGTTCTAGATCATTCAGCTCTCTCAAGAGTTGTTGAAACAATCGATCGTAGAGGATACAGAAGTACTTTATGGTAGTGTTGTTAGTGGATAGCCTTAAAAGAGGTCAATTTTATTCAAGAAAGAACTGAATAACATTGTAGGGGTCATCACAGGATATCATCTCAAAGATCCCACCTTCAGAAATTTGGAAAAGTGGAATCGGCGCATAGCTTTCAGCCCGTTAAAGCCAAATATCGTCCATGGCTCCAAATGTTTGAAGTTAAAAGACATTGGGTAGAAGGGTTGAAAAAAATCAGGTAATTTATCAAATCTTCAGCGTTACTGGATAATACTTAATTGGTTACCACTTGGGAGCACATAGGGCGTATGGTACGAGCGATGGTCTAAGTGCGTTCCTTCGGTCAGACGCCTACCTTTTCAACTAACCAACCAATCCGTTTCAATAAGATGGGAATTCCGCTTATGATTCATGGAACGTGGTCAAAAAGAGAGTGCTGGATAGTAAACAACTCACGGGGATAAATTTCTTCGTCCACATGACAGCAACCCCAGACTAGCGACGAATTCAAAGGGAGGTTATCGGTTGTCACCTGTTGACTTGCATTTTATCCAGCTAATAGCTGTTATACCGATGATCTATTCCTGTTTGGATCGCTAAGTTGGTAATGCCAGTTTAGAGGTAATACTGGACTCAAAACTGAAATTCAAGGAGCACTTGGCATACGCATCATATAAAGCAAATATGATTTACAATGCCTTATCAAGAATGATGCCGCTCCAGCAGTCGACTTCTAATCACAAAAGCGGTGAGCTCAGTAATACTATATCATGCTCTAGTATGAATACAGGCACCAGACATAAAGGCGTATGCCAAAGCAATAAATGTGAGGTATAAACTCGCAACAATAAGAGTAACAAGTGCCTTCCCAACTATATCTAGGGAAGTAGCTGAAGTACTAGCGAGTACTACATGATGCCCATAGACGTCAAGGGAGACGAATTTGCGTGATTTTATGAGCTATCAGCGCCAATTACAGAAGTAAAAAACAGAGAGGAGATAAAGAACAGCATAATTATATGGCAGCAACGGTGACAAGCTTCAATCAAAGGACGGCGGACCCACAGACTTATAACTGACAACCTTTCGTGAATAACTAGCCAATATGGTGACCTGGATTTCCACCTGATTCTAATATTTAGCGAGCGTAGTGCTTCAGAGGCTATCAATATAAATTTCAAAATAACGTAAGTCTGTATTCGATATGTAGAGAGTCCATAGAAGACGTGTTTTTCCAATGTTCTCGGTTTCTAAACATAAGGGAAAAGTTAGAAACTGCACTAGGTGGTAGTTTAATGGTGGAAAATTTGAGCATTGATGCTCAGTCGTCTGATAAGTGGAAAACTGTTCGCGAAGCGGCAACTTCTATCATGACTAAATTACAGTAGAATAGGCGTCAGTCCATCCATGCTATAGAAGAGACGTAAAATGTCTTGTCACTCCTATGAATTAATATCTTATATTGTGGCTTCGTGGAAGAGTCTTGAGTTGGGAGTAGGTTAGGTTTAGCGGATTGAAGTTCCGCACTCCGGCTTTCGATGCTTCCCCCTACTATAAAAAAAGAGCACTGAATATAGTCGCTTAGCTTTATCGCCCACTAGGAAGTTTTATGACTATATTCGAATAAATGTTCTCATAAATTACAAGAATGCAGGATATATTAACAGTTACAGCAAACTAACCCAATTGCAGTCACTACGCCAAATTTATTGTTATTGTAGCTGTCAGTGTGTGTTTCAGAATTTGCTGCAGCACTTTGCACTGAATGCAATTTATATGATTGCTTTGAGCGAGCTTTTGTTATTTATATATGCTATTTGAGCTTTAACGAGATGTCTTAGTTACAACAAATGCAAAGCTCAGTTTGTTCGTGTTGTTGTTGCAAAAGCGCAATCCCCTCAACGCTATTGTTTTGCACACTAAATGCCGATTGCTTTCAATTGCCCGACGAGCACTTTCAATTGGTTACGAAATTTATACAATTTAACGGTACTAAATTGCAGCAGCCAACGGTAGTGGCATTACCGGAAATCAGAGTGGCGGCAACAATGCAACGACATGTTGCATTGCGGTACTTGCGAACGCATTAAGTTGCCAATTTGTATAAATGTTCGGCGATAAATGGCAAATGGAAATCGTATTTTGCATTTGCAGCTGTTGTTGTTCTTGTTGTAGTACTAGTCACGTAACCACAATGGTGACAAAAATGCAGAAACCAATATGCAAACAAAGCCACAAACGAAATTCTAATTCGAAGTGATGTTGCTGGTGAATAAGTGTGTGTGCGTGTGTCACGTTTTGCAGCGTGCAACGCGGCGGCATGGCGACATGTAAGTGCCAATCAAGTGGCAACTGAGCGGCGATAAAAACAATAAAATGTCGTTACAGTAACAAAAGCAGCGGTATAAAGAATTACAACAACAACACAATTTTACACCGAAATTCTACAACAACAACAATTTACAAAAACAACAATATGCAACGAGTTGCAAATAGTCAACAAGAAAACTGCAGCGAAATGGCAAAAACATATTTTTATTGTTGTTGTTATGGCACGAACTTGGAAATCAAATCACATCAATATTGCAACATTATTTTTGTTGCAACAGCTGTTGTTTTTGCGTGCTTGTTCGCGTGAGTGTTGCGACAAATAGCAGGCAAACAAATAAACAAATCGAATTGCAAGTGATGGCCATTGAAATGGCAGCGTTGAAAGCCGGATAAATGGCTAATTAAATGCAACACTACAAAAACACGCGTAATGGGTGCAAACAGTGAAAATGTGGCAGCTTGTTTGCGCAAAAGCGTTTCACGGAAACCTGAACTAATTGTGTGATAATGAAGTTGCTGCGGACATTTGAATTTAGGTGCAGTAAAAAGGTGAAAAAGGAATGCTTATGAAATAAGTTGAAAGTGTTTCTCAATTTTGATCGGACAGTTTGTATGGTAGCTTTATGCTATATGTATATGTCCCATATCAACAATTCCGATAAGTGAACAGTTTCTTGGAAAGAAAAGGTGCAAAATTTCATAACGTTATGTCAAGAACTGATAGTTTACGTATTCACAGTCGACTGAGCTCTTCACACTGACGTTCCCTTCTATGAGCCCATGCCGTATTCAGAGTATAAAAACTAACTGCAAATGGATCTAATGAATAGTTGGAGAAAGTGCAACAAAGCTTTAGCTTAATTAACTGAACGTTATTATGAATCCTGAAATGTATACTTCCGGCATTCCAATCAAACTGCTTGGAATAAACGCCAAAAATAATTCTGACCGATAAAAATAATGATTTCAGTCACTTCATCTATTGTGTTTCCAGTGAAGGTTCATGATAAAGAGTATCGTAATTATTTAACACTCCGCTTGTTGTAATTGCTCTAAACTTCAATGTGCACCCATTGAGGATTATGATTTCTATGAAGCTGGTTCCAAGTCTAGTGCCTCGTTTCTTCGTTCCGAATAACAAGCGATATCTGGTAAGACTACACAGCGGTCTGAAAGTGGACAGGTTTGACAATTAAATAATGAGACTGATTTTATTGTCGCGCTTATGGTAAACCTGTGACCTTGAAATTCCCTTTTTTTCGGCATCCCTCCCCTCTCCATTGATATATGTACCATCGCTCTAGCTTGTTTAGTTCGCCTGCTGCGTCAAGTTGAGTAGACGTGTGTTTGTAGTGCTCGTCACGAAAATGGAAAAACGAAATCAAGAGCAACACGTTGCGATAAAATTTTGCGCCAGATTGGGCGAAACAGCTTCGGAAACGTACGCTAAAATTGTAAGAGTGTATGGTGATAGTGCTCTTAGTCGCGCCCTCCGTGCCCACCGCCCGAAAAAAGCTCGCATGAGCAAGTCGAAGGTGAAAACGATGATTATTGCCTTTTTTGATAGCCGTGGAATCGTCCACAAAGAATTCTTTCCACCGGGGAAAACTGTGAATCAAGTCTACTATTGCCAAGTACTCGAAAGATTGCGAAAACGAGTCCACAGGGTGCGCCCAGACATCGCTCGTAACTGGATCCTTCATCACGACAACGCGCCGTGCCACACCGCCCTCAGCGTGTCCCAGTATTTGGCCTCTAAAGGGATCGCCGTGTTGCAACAGCCGCCTTATTCGCCCGACATGTCACCCTGTGACTTTTTTTGTTTCCTAAAACAAAATCGGTGGTCAAAGGAACCCATTTTGAGTCGATTACGGACATCCAGGCGGCCGTGACGAGGGTACTCGCGGACATCCCAGTCGAAGCGTTCCAGAAATGTTACGAAGCATGGAAAACGCGCTGGAATCGCTATATAGCTGCCCAAGGGGACTACTTTGAAGGGGATGGCAGAGTTGTAGAATAATTTTCAAATATACGGTTTTTATGGAATCAGTCTTATTACTTAATTGTCATACCTCGTAAACGTCGATTGCTACACACCAGAGACCAAGTCCCACTAATGGCCTTAACCTGAGGAATATAGTTTGAAGAAGTTGAAGTAATCCCTGGCTGTGAAATTTACATCAACTACCTGGAAGAGGGCAAACGGTCGAATCCGCCCATTAAGAATTCGGTAAACAAATCGTTCGGTGGATAATATGCGAGCCTTACGACGACGAGTTTGAGAAATTGAAGCATTGAAAATGTTTCCCCTTTTCTATAGAGTCTGAGGAAAAAATCTTAGTTCCATCCCAGATCAGACAACTATATTTCATCATCAATTTTCTACGGCTTCGTTTAGCTTAGCTTTAACTATACCATACAAAAATTTTATTAGACTGCTCTCTCGATGGCTTAAGGCGTTACATGGGTGTACAAGTTTCAAGATTTTTTTTATTGTCTTATTACATAAATTACACACCTCTAGAATATTGTTCTAAATTTTCAAGTCGATCCGAGTAATAGTTTTCGAGATCAGCCTTTAGAACTTGTCATGTCGAGGCTAGCTAGGCTGAGCGTTTTTCTGGAAATTGTGTTTTAGAAGTCGGTTGGCAAGATTTCTCGAGAACTACTCAGCCAATCTTCATGAAATTTTACACAGTTTTTTGAGATAGAATTCTTAAAAACTTGGACGAAGATTTTTTTTCTGGCAAAAATCAAATTTTAATTTTTTCCTTCGTCCAAATTCTAAGTAAAGGTTTTAACTGAAACACGTATGTTTCTTTCGCTTTAGATGATGCTGTAAGGAGTTATCCGCGTTGGCAGGCGCATATTTTTTCCGAAAGGTCACCGGAAATGGCGTCGCAATGACCGAGTTTAAAATATTTTTTTTTTTCAAAAACTTTCAGAATTCCTTTGTTAATAGTGTATACTAATTTTTTATAAATTTTTCTTAAATTGTTTCGTTCAAGCAAACGCATGTAGCCCCTTAACGCTCCTGTGGTAACAATTATCATATTTTTGATAGCGAGAGAAAGAGGGAAAATAGGTCTCTGGGGCTAAAGTATTGGTGTTACTGGGTGCAAGAGGAGTGGGCTTAGACTTTGAATGAAATTTCATATAATAACATAATTTTTTAGGTAGAGATATGCAAATACCCTTGCTGTGGTGTATAACAAATTTTTTTATCCGCTAATTATACCCTAATATATACCCTTTAAAGGGTGGGTGGCACGAATTTTGTATCATTCAGAAGAAATCGTCGGAGCTCCTATATGTTATACGATATATATATACGTATATGTTCAGCATGACGAGCTGAGTAAATTTAGCCGTGTCCATCGTTTTTCGTCAATAAGTTGCTGGTTTGTCTGAACTGCTGATATTGTATCACTATAGCATAAAGCTGCCATACAAACTGAATGATCTGAAACAAGTTCTTGTAAGTCATATTTTGTATTTGGAAAGGGTATTGTGGTATCGGTGCAACCGAAGTTAACGTTTTTCTTCTCTTTACACATATTTCAGTAGTCTCAATATACTATACATATCTATCAACTCATTGAGCGAAGTGCATATGACAGCAGTCTTTATTCAGGAAAGTTGTGAAATTTTACATAAGTCTATATTAAGATGTTTCGCTAAAGTTCTATGAGTAAAAAGTGAAGAAAAAATATTTTAAAGCTTTCTCGCTTGCAAAACTCATTAAGAAATTAAAGTGAATTGTAACTGAAATGCATAAATATTTACATAATAAATCACTTCCGCAGAGTGATGGACAGAAGACGGCCGAAGTGTGTGAGCAAGTTTACGGTAAACAACATGTGTATTTACTTACTCTTGCCGTTTTGTTGTTGCTTTTTTTACTGTTCCAACCATTAGCGCCGCCAATAAAAACAAACGAGTCCATTAGCCAAGTGGCGGCTGATTTCGAAAAAAAGAAAAAAAAAATAATACTCGAAATAAGCGAAAAAATGCAGCCACGACTAGAAGTAAGAAAAGCAGGAGAAGAGAGAGAACGTTCTCGAAAAAAATCACACCAAACTGGAAAATGTAAACACATCCAACAAGATATTGTCGGGCTGGAGTGTATAGCAACAGTGGCAAATTGCTAATTCAAACGATGTTGTTGTTGTACTTGCTTGAAACAACAAGTAGTCAATCAATTGTAAGAACTTAGAAACAATCGCTAAAATACCAGCGAAAACAGCAAGAACAACAAGCGACTCACTATCAACAAATATCAACAAAGCGTGATTGCTGTTAGGCCAGAAACAACAATAACAGCGCTGGAACCGCCAACCTTGTCGTCGACCAAGGCAATTGATTTTGATTGGATTGCTTTGCAGCTTGCTATGGATTTCGACAGAAATGGTTACGCTTGTTGTCCGAAGATGTATGTTCGATTTCAATTTGTTCAGTGGAAGTGTTTGCCGAAACTCAAAACTTGCATTTGAGTGCTTAACAAATTCGATGGCCGTTTAGTGGCCGAGCACTGATTGGAATTGTTTCTTCTTAGCAAATTGCTTCGAAACAGAAAATGGTAGGAGAAAATGTGAACAATCTCTCTGATAATGTAATAAGTAGAGGAGATTCTTTATTGCACGAAAACGAAATTCAGTTTCTTCGAGGAAAATCCGCCCAGTTCATGAACATACGACGATTCTGGTGGTCAAGCGGCTTCAGTTCTTGTGTCAATTTGATCTTGTAAGGTCGTAGGCCAAGACTTTTTCGCAAAATTTGCCACAACGACGTCCTAGAGATGCCCTACGCTTAAAGCGACTGATTTGGGTCTTCCTTAATTGAAGCGCCAGCGGCAGCACTATCCTCGGCACTTTTTTGCATTGTGCCTGTGGACTAAAAATTTTTCCATAGGCCTTCAATTGTTGATCTGATAGGACGATTATGACGACCATAAATTGGATGTAGCGCTCTTGAAGTTGAGGCCACTGACTCCGAATTTCGGTAGTAAATTTTAATGATTTCAGCTTATGATTGGATCATATATCTTTACATGATGAAATGGAAAACCCTACTGAAGGGAAAGATGAAAAGAGCAGGAAAAATATGGTGTCGTTTGCCCTCCTTATCGATCTACAAGAGATCGTTGCAGACTTGACTCGCTCTGAACAAACTTCGACCTCTTTAACTGATGAAAATATAAAAAAGCGAAGGATATCGTCAGAGAAGTGTTAGAAAGAAGCTGGAAAGAAAGTTTGGCAAATCTGGCCACCGATTTTAAAGCCAAAAATGTAATTAAACCATCAATCAACCACCGTACTCATCATATTTGCCTCCGTATGATTTTTTCTTATTCTCCAAACTGAAATTGTCATTCCTGGGAACCCGTTTTCAGTCGATCGAAGAGATTAAAAAATATTCGCGAAAAGAGCTGATGTAAAGCAAATCGCTAAAAGTGCTAATGAAAAGTGTTTCGAGGACTGTTAGAATCGTTAGCATAACATCTGGTGGGAATTAATTTGAAGGAAACAAAATAAATATTGATGAATAATTAAATGTTTTGCGTTTTATGTCTTAATGTAATATACTTTAATTTTTTTGAACTATTAATTTTTTTCAGTCCCGTGACGAAATTTCCTTGAAAATAATTAAAAAAAAAATGCCCTGAAAATTTTAGCCCTTAATATTAACATTAAGAACTGGACCAAGGCCTGTAAAAATTTTCCATAGAAAATACACTACAATCGTGAGTTTTTATCTTTAAATTCCTACAGATCAGAGGTATTTTATGGCATCGCTTTGACTTTAGACGCATATTTCTCAGAATTGTTCACTCTACAAAAGTGCCCAGTGCAACAAAGTCGTAACTCACACCGGCGAGGTAGTATGGGGCTCTAAACCCGATTTTTCCACGAATTTCGCATTTTTTTGTATATATCTCGTAAATGACAGGAGCTATAGAAAAAATGTACATGACAAATTTGTAGGAAATTTTATTTGCTATAAAAAAGGTTCAAGGTCAAAATCGCTATCATTAATACTTCTCGAGATATTCGGCTTTTTAAGTAAGGCTTTATAGAATTTTTATAGATGGTATGTATTAAAAAATCTATGAAAAGTGAATACAGCTTTACTTAAAAACCCGCAACTTTTTTCCCAGGAGATAGCTTACAAGATTTTTGGTCAAGTTTCGACTTCTTTTATTGTTTATCTCTTTATGTTAGTCGAAAGTTTTTTTTTTTAGTTGTCATTTGAAAGCATGACATACTCGTATTGTGGGTGGAAAGTTTTCGTGTTTGAAAGGCACTTCCAAGTGGAACAGACTCATTCGAACCTTACCATATTGCTACTATAAGTTTCTATTAAATTATCGGTTTTAAAAGTTTTAAGTCAGTCAGGAAGCTCTGCACTATAAGTAGCTAACATGTTTTAAAATCATCTTGCTTCCTACATTTTTCAATATTTTTGTTCGTAGTACTCCGAATGGTAGCCAGAAAATTACCGAAATAGGTTTGCTTTAACGGCCTACACTCCCAAAAGTAGGCAACTAGCTTACTTCCGTAAGTAACATGTATGTACTTAGGATGCACATTGGTAAGCTGAAGCATACTTCAAATTAATTTTTGTTTGAAATTAATTTGAAAAATGTTAATATAAAATTGGGAGACGTCAACAAAGCCGATTAAGTGCATTTGAATTCTACATAAATGCCTCACTTTCTACTTTAGGTTCTGTTATTTAAAATTGCAAATTTCTAATTTCATATATAAATACCTTGCTGCCCATTTTAAGTTCTTTTTTGAATTTTAACAAATTTTGATGCATTTGATATCATGAGACTCTGCAATAAACCGATTAACTGCCAGTTCAGCAGCTAAACTAATCAATGTAAATGAAATTTGCCAAAACTCGTTTCGTCTAACTACAGTTACAGTTATATGGTTTTACAAATTTTTGTAGACTAAATTTAACGGGTTTTTAGGATGTTAAACGATATGGTATTTGTATGGTTTACTGCAGCAAAATTTGTATTTAATCCGCATAACAGCAGCCACCATGAGAGAATTTGCTTGCTTGCCACATTTTATTGTCCTATCCAAAACTTAATTTTGGTTATTTTGTAAAAATAAATTTTTAAAATATATATTTGCTGCCAAAAAGGAAATAAATTAATTTCGCATATCAAAATATGAAAATACTAATACTTTTTAAAGAGAAATTCACAACTTGGCAAAGCAAATCGGATTTAAAATTGAAATGAAAAATGTTCATTTAGTTTATTCAAGCATAGGAAAGAACTCGATTCAATAAACAATAAAAGTGTATGCAACACATTTTAATCTTCAACGTTGAAAAGCCAAGCAGGCTTCAATTGCAGAATGAGCGAGGAGATTTTAATGCAAATTGCAAAGGAATTCAAAGCAAAGTAAGACTGTGAGACTATGAGAAAATGCTTAAGCAAAGAAAAGAGAGAGACAGGAGCTAGAGTGTAGGTTGAGTGTGTGTATACAGGGTGTTTCACATTTTTGGTTGCACATATATGAAAAATCAGTTATTTAAAATATTTGCTTACCATTTATTTGTACAGCTTTTGGACATAATGTTGATCAAGTGGCTTTAGGAAAAAATGTTAATAAATATATAAAGCCCCTGTTGAATTTTTAAATACTATTACGATTTTTCAATTACTTGTTCGAATATGTACGAGTACGAGTATATCGGCTGATTTTAGTACGGATATTCGGCTTATTAATGGTCCGCGACTGGCTGACAGTTCACTTTGTTGTTAAAATAAGCACGCAAAAAGTCGAAGGATTCAAAACTGACAACTCCACTGAATGGCCAGCGAAATCTATTTCTCTTTGATATAAGATTTTAGTTTTGTGTTTTTTGGATAAATTATAAGCCAGGATCTATCAATATACAGTCTTAGCGACTGTTTCGTTTTGTTTGAAAAATATTGTACAATGTGGATTTCCAAGAAAATATCGGTCAAAGCAGTTTTTTTTGGGTCTGAAAGTGACTTTCTTTGTACCTCTAATTAATTTTTTGCAAAAACTTCAATTCTAGTATTATTTACAATGTTAAGTCGACCTTGTCACTTTTCAACATTATTTTCAAGTCACACGTGCCGCGAGTTCTCATTGCGTCAAGTGTTCTATGGTTAGAATTCCACTTAAAGGAGTTTACCACTTCATTGTAGCTGCCACTAAAAGCCAAAATTATAAAACTTTTACCCAATATCACACGAGCTGGCTCACCCTGTATATAAGTGAGAGCATGAAATATACATGCTGCAAGTTACAATTCATTTATATTTATGTATACCTGCTACAATGACATTAAAAATGATAAATCTTCAGGCAAAAAAAATATGGCAAGCCTGTGGTTGAGTTTAAAATCCACTCAAGCGGGGTAACAAAAATGGCGTACACACGTTTCTATACAGAGTAAAATGAACAGCCAGTATGAAAAATATATTTATAACACAATATTTTGCTGGCTCATGCTGATGGCTGTATAAGCGGCGACTAGCAAGTGAGTTGACAGCATGTTGTGTTTGGCTTTAATTTTATTTGCCTTTTACGCATTATCGCCTGCCTTTATGCGCCTACAAGACAATACATACAACACACACACAGACTTAGCGAGTAATACACATACAAAAAACGAGTCTTTGCAAGAGAAGATAGCAGTTAAGCGCCGGAGAATAAGATAAATTATCTAGGATGTCTGCTGGTGTTGTAGGCAGACGTTTACAGCAAGCCACAAAAGCAAAAAATCAAAATAAAAAAAATCAACAACAAAAACATAAACAAGTATAGAAACAAAAACAAAGAAAACCATTGTGTTTGTTGTCGCCTGCTATGAAAACAGCTAACAAATTTAATAAACTGTAACTGTTTATAGGATTAGTGCATACTTTTATGCGCCACACACAAACAAAAGGAAATGAACTACAGCTAGGCTAGTATACAAGCAGTTAAAAAAAGAGCAGAGTGCGATAATACATTTATCTGCTCAAAGCAGTGCATAAGTAAGGCGAAAGAAATGTGTGATAAAAAAATTATTACAAAATAAGCGCTCTAACTAAATATAATCGAGGCAGTTATGAGTTATTTAGCATAAGCTGATAATGGCAAAAGTTTTACAAAGATTTTAAATTGAGCGTAACTATATAAGATTTTAATATTATTTGACCACAAGTTACGAAATGTTTGAAAAGATAACAACTTTCTGAAATGTGTGGAAATTTGCATTTTTAAAAAGGTTCAACCTAAAAGTATGCAAATGTACTAGTTATAAGCATATTAAAAAAGTTTAAAATTTCTCGACTTTTGCTTTGTAAAAATATAGTTGAGGAAGAGCACACCAGTCTAGCGGCTTTGAGGTGAATAACATAAGCTAAAACTTGAACTTGTCCATAGAGAAATTATTGGGAATGAGTATCTCAACCTGATGGAATCTGGATTTCAATCAAGAGTTCTCTTTAACTTGCATCACTGTCTATAGTTCAGTTCGAAGTATAAATCACACCTTTTGAGCGTTCACCATCTGGAAATATTTTATATTTTTCAAATATTTTTGACAATTTCCCTTTTCTAATAGAAATAATTTCGCCGAAAAACAATACTCAAAGGCAAATGTCTTACAATTGCAGGTTTTCGACATTTGACATTGAGCGGAAAGAAGCCAGATGCATATCACAAATTAAAATTTCGAGATTTCTCTTTGAGGTCTTACTATTTAGAAGAACTTCTTATTTACTGGCATCTTCGACAACTTCCATTTTCTCATAGATATAAGTTCGACAAAAGTCAAAATTCGCTTCGATTGAAATTTTTCATTTCTTGATACAGAGACTTGTTCAGCAAGTATATCTCTTAGTCATTGTTTAGGTCTCTTTCGCTTATTATCCACCAAGTATATAAGGAAGGATGTTCAGGTCTTCCAAGAAATTTCAGAACTTATAATGATTCACCTTTGTAGTTCTTTACGATTTAAAAATTACGAAAGCTCCTTCAACCGCATCGAAAAATTTCCTACTACCACAGCCCTGAACTTTGTGATTAGATAAACGAGGAAAATTGCTTGCCGATTTGGATTTGGCGAAACATCCCTACCCAGGCTAGTGAAATGAAAATGAAAAGATCCTCGCAATAGTAATACAGCTGTGTAAACTGACGTTGAGCAATACCAAAAACAAGTTGACAGTTATAACTTTGAAGTCGTACATAATTTTGTTTGTCTTGGAACCAGTATTAATACGAACAACAACGTCAATCTCCAAATCCAACGCAGAATAAATCTTGTCAACAGTTGCTAGGCAACTCTTATCTGACTGAGAAGGCAATTGAGAAGACTAAACTCTATAAGTCACTCATTATTTCCGTTCTGCTATATGGTGCAGAGGCATGGACGATGACAAAATTTGATGAGTCGACATTACGAGTTTTCAAGAGAAAGGTTCTGCAGAAGATTTATGGTTCGTTGCGGCAGCGAAAAGAATCACATTCTGTGGAACGATGAGCTGTACGAGATATACGGCGACATTGGATAGTTCAGTGATGTTGGCTGGGTAATGTCGTCCGAATGGATACCCGCCAGGGAAAGCAGAAGAAGAGGAAGTCCTTCACTCCGTTGGGAAGACCAGTTGGAGAAGGGCCTGGTAACACTTGGAATCTCCAATTGAGCGAAAACGAAGATCGATTAGCGCACTATTGTAAACTTCGGTATAACAATAAAGAAGAAGAAGATCTGTAGCGCCAATTATCCTTAAAGTAAGATTGATGTATTCTCATTGATGGCATCAGTCTTTTGGGATGTTATTGGTATGATTCTGAGCCAATTTTTCTTCGCATCAAAAATCTTTCATCTTTGAATAGCTTTGATGCTGTGATCAGTTATCAAGTTCTTATTATCTAATACTTTGGTATAATTGATATTATTTTTCCGGAAGGATAAGTTTGAATGTCGTTTTGCCAATACATATGTATTCATCGTTCCGTTTAAAATATTGCATATTTCAGTGCTTTGTCGCAATGCATTTAAAGAACTGCTGATTGAATATACTATACCTATAAGCTAACTGATTATGTATTATTTCAAAGGTATATTGGCAACAGAATTTATATGAAGTTGGTTTTGAGGTATAACATGATCTTCCACATATTTAACGTTTCGATTATTTTCTTACTAAACTGTTTACTTAAATTATTTCATTTTTGTTTTAATTCAGCAGACATTTGAACCCACAATTTAGTTAATATAATTGTGGTTTGCAATTCAATGCATTGAATATATATAATACTAGAGGACCCGCCCACGTTTTACTGTGGCAATCGTTTTGTTTAATGCATTTCGTGCGTTAAGAAAGAATTGGTCTTGGGGTAAAAATACTATTGAATCTATCGGATCCAATGTAAAACCTTTCAAAATTTGCAATTAATTACAAATGAAAAATTAATTTAAAAAAATTTTTCGAGTGGACCAAATTGTGAATCTAAACCATACTCAAATCTCCTTAAACATACACAAAAAATTTCATCAAAATCGGTCCATCCGTTTAGGAGCAGTTCACTTACAAACACACGGTCAGAAGATTTATATACATAAAGATATTTGCTGTGGCCCCTAAAGGTAGGCTATATTTCGTAATTTACTTTATTCCTTACAAAATATTTTACCTCATCAACCGTCGCGACTAAAAGTAGGCACTGACTATTAATTTAACGTTCTTATTGATCATGTTCGTTTTTTTGACGGTAGAAGGAGCTGAAAAATGTATATCTCAAGGATGTCTGTCGACATTATTACATCTCATTTTTAAGAACAAATGAGTTTTGACAACCAATGGGATGCTGGAGAGCAAACCAAGTATATGTATACTGTAGCTGACCCCAATTTGTGTACTTTTCATTTGAAAAACGAAAAAATAAGCTATATTGGATAAATATGGCAACTAGGCACTTTTGTCTTCTGGAAAGTGTGGAATTTATTTATAAATTAGCATTTAATAAATGTGCCTCGTGCTAATAGAAGAAAGTTAATGATTTGACAGCCCTAACTCTTGGCTATAAGTTAATAAAATTGTCAAAGTGATTTATAACTTTTTTCGTTGGAAAGATTATAAATTATGCCGCAAAGCAATGAGAGTAGATGCGAGAGTTATTTATAAAAATAAACTCTAAAGTAATAAGTGGGCCTACATTTTCAATATTTTCTTTACTAAAAGCACCAGCTGAATGACGTAAAAATTTCTGAAAATATTAAAAAGAGCAGAAACTTCTTAATACCCAACTAATAGCTCATCTACCACATTTACATGATTGTGTGCGCAGCAAAGCGTTTGAGTATAATCTATTATGGCAGCAGCATTGAATGTTTATGCCTACGCAGCCACGACTACTTCACATCGACATTCTGTTTATATTTTCTGCACATAATTCATTTTGCTGCCGCCTTATGTCGATTACTAAACATTAAAGTTATAAATATTTTAATATGAAAATTTGAAAGCAGGTCATGTCTACGCATTTACCAAACAGAAGCGGCCCGAAAAAAGGAAGGAAACAAAAATGTTTGGGGGAAAAGTGCCAGCAAAACTTTCAACAGTGTTTGGCGAAAGCCGCAAAAGAGCAAGCACTAGCATATTAAAGCAAGAAGCTGGATGCGTAAGCAGATGTAAGAAAATATATTTTCATTCTACATGAGCAACGCTAGGCAGCTTAAAGGCCGCAAATGAAGCGAAGCAGTCGCACAAAAGCGAAAACAGTCATTGAAGGCGAGCAAAAAGTCAAGTAGACGCAGACAAATTTATGGCTGAGCAAGCTGAAGACGTTGGCTTTGGCAGCGGAGGGGGAATGGTAGACAGCAGACAGTAGACGTTGTGGCATGCCGTAAAGAGAGCACGTGTGAAAAATAAAATGAAGAGGAATGCATGGTATGCATAGAGCAAGCAAAAACAAGCAGTAGCAATAAAGTGAAAATGTATTTTTTGTGTTTAAGCAAAGTCAACTCTAACCTACTAGTTCCAATTGCCACCTTTTTCAGGCACACACTAATAAAGCATATGTTTCTCGCTCCTTATTTTTGTATTTCAACACTACATACTTATGTTCCGTTTTCTGACGCTACTTACTCCCGCCGCACAAAAAACAGCTGTCATTCATAAAATATAGATGGCTTTCAGGCGCAAGGGCGTCTACTAAACTTTGAGTACACTCAGCGCAACAACAATACTTTGACAGCCACAGCATTGTCGCACGTCGTCGCTCGCCGTCACAGGAAGTCATTGATTGTTCTATGCGAAAAGTTTTAATACGTTCCGTGCACAACTTTCAGGGCTGTTGAACTCGTTGAGCCAGCAACCTTTCGCTTAACTACAATGTAGAAGAACTTAAAGAAAAAGCAAAAAAAAAAACAATGTCACGCGCAGCCTTGCTCCCAACAAGGTCGCTGCTTTGTTGTTGCTCCTAACGTGGCTGTTTGCCTTCAGCTGCTTTGCCGCCTACTCAAGCCTACATTATTCTCACAATTTTAATCTACTACCTTTCTCACGAGTCTACTCTACTACTCTTCTTACGACTTTTCTCTACAACTCTTCTCACTACTATACTCTGAACTCTTCTCACCATTCCACTCACTTTTTTTATTTCTGTTTTGTTGTCTCTGCTTTGACGTCTTCATTCAGCCTTCGTTTACGTACATCTTCATTAACAATTTCTCTCACAATTTCTTTGCGCGCCTACAACATTTCCTGTCTTAACAACTTAAAGTTTTGGTGATGACTTTTACGACATACTCCCTTAAATTCTTAGCTCACTTCCTGTCACGTTTGTGGTTTCACTTGTTTGTTATTCTCTATGTGTTGTTATTGCTGCTTATTTCTTTGCTGTTGTTGTCGTTTTCAATTAACTTTGTGTTTATTCTCATTAGTATGTTTGTTTTTGTTTTCTGTAACTTGTCTGCGGTTACTTGAGGAGCCTAAGGTATATCCTAAAGGGTTCGGTTATGTAAAAAGCAATAACATCTAAACGAAAGAGCACTCATAATCCAGGCTAGCTTATTCGCTTCCTTTAATATAATATTATTTATATTTTAACCTTTGTAAAAGGTACGTTAGTTCTGCTTTCCCCAAACTGGATTAGAAAGCGAAACAAATGGGTCTGGTAGTGAACGAGTGCATTACAAAATATATCCTGTCATTAAACAAACAGTCGTCGCACTCGCGACTTGACTCCCACTTCACTGTTGACAACGTGCGGTGCGTTTGACGTGGATACCTGCAAATGACGACCTTAACCCACGGCGCTCAAGAGCACAGCGGATCAAATCAGTTGGCAATGTGGAATGTACACACTAACCATCTTGGTGGGGTTCGAGGTCCATCTGAAACCTCTGCCGTACTTACGGTCCCCATTCAACTGGCAAAGTGTCAGGTCTTCCCGCATTTGGGTATTAGTCACAAGCACCTCATGAGAAAGTTTGAGCGAACTTCAAAGGCACCTGGTCTCTGTTATACCAGAATTAAGTCTTCGGTCAGACTTCGTAGCCGAAACTTCTGTTAATGGAACTTCCATACTATTCTAGACTGGGGATTAGGTGTTTAACCCCATAAACACATCACACTCATACAAAAACTAACCCGAACTCTCAGTTAAATGCATTCACCGCCTAAATAATTCACTCGTAAACGACTGTTACTGTTCGGCACTCTGACCAGTGGAGATCAGTCCACTAAAATCTAAAAGTCCATCAGTCCTGCTAATCCCCATACCACTCATATCCCCAATGTCTGAGTACATCGGGTATTCTGCAATTTCATGCTCCTAATCCACGACCCGTGGCCTATATAAACACCCGGAACTATCAGATAGGTGCCTTTGATGCAAAAATTCATTCAGAGGCCCATACCCCGTATGCAGAAAACCCAGACTTACACAGAATTTGAAGTCTGGGTTACCCTCAACAAACCTAACGTCCCGGATGTACTCGTAAGATACTCGACAGTTAGGACTGTTGTTCCAACTTTCTTGATCCCCAGTACTTAGCATATTAGAACAAAACTATTTAACACGTATTCCTTAAATAAATTTTAAAATTTTATTATAGTTAGACAAACCGTAAGAGCATAGCACATAGCTATATAACTAAAGCAGACAGTAAAAAGAGAGAGAAAGCGCGTGTGAGGGAGAGAAAAAGAGATACATAAGATCAAAATGAACTCAATAGAGATGCAAAATAACGAGAGATGAAGAGAGAAAGATACACTCAAAACCAAATTTTAGGTTAGGTTGAAATTTTGACACATGTAGACGGCACGCACAAACACCTCCACCTCACAGAGATACCAGATAATCTCCACATCTCTTATGGATCGATTCAACACATTTTAGTTAATATTTTGCCTAGACTTATACCAAAAGATCTCAATGCGCCGCCCCATTTCCATGATTGTGACCGACTCTTTGGTCAGGAACGAAATAACGAGTAATTTTTCAGGCATGTTTTTAGACAGATTTGGTTCCCTGTGTTATTTCTCTGCTTTCGTAACTGAAAAAATTTTTGTGGGGAGATAAAATTGATAAAACTTCCCACGGAAAAAGTCTGAGAACAATCTGATCCTAAGTGCATTTAAGGTGGGGGATTGTGGGAAGTGTTTGATTATTTTTCTTAGAATATTTTTTATATTTAAAATGGAGGTTCTCGATTCTGTGCCAACGGAAGTATTAATTATACTAATGAAATGTTAATATCACTTTCACCTTAAAGCAGACTAATGTGCCTGGAATTTTTACAGGTTTTTTCTTCTTCTTTTCTTTTTCGGTATTCTGACTCGACTTTCATCTAATAATATCACATACAATTTTTTTCATGTTCACCTTTTTAATACTTGTACCTTCTTTTGCACAACACCTGATCATATTTCATGCCGTGCATACATATTTCTGGTTCATAGCCTTCAATCAGCAACAATGGCCCTAAATAATAACCGACCGTTATTTATTCTTTTGTACAACCACGCCTAGCTTACAAGACGCCTCTCCTTGCATGTTGTTAATGAGTCACAATTAGGAGCAGAGCATTTGGTTACACATAAAATTGATTGGTTGCCATTAGGTCGCCATGTGCTTTCCATTTCCAAGCACATAATTAGATATAAGCTGCTCTTGCCAGTAGTAAAGTTAGCTGCTGTCAATCCATCTTAGTGCCGTATTGCATTTTTCTTAGCTAACTTATGGCATAACAATTTGTTTGTTTGTAATGCTGTAAGGTGTTAAGGGCCAAGGCTATGTAAAACCGGGTTAAAGGTATAAGGAAGTCACGTAGAAGAAAGAGCAGATTGAAAAAGTGGAGGAAAATGAGAAAAAATAATTACGAATAGACGGTTTTGAGGGCAGAAGATGTGAGAATTAGGAACGTCAATACAAAACTTAAGAAACCAAGTAAGAAAGGACACACTTCGACTAAAATTGACACTCTAGTCATATAACGAACTTTAGGTAGTCATAATATCTAGTCGCATATGCCTGACAGTTCTATTCTCAATTTGTTACACAATCACCACATATTAAAATTATTAATTCTTCGGACCTCTTTAATTTTGGCTAAGTTTTTTTTCTCAGAGAGCTCCAAAGCATTTTTTCAACAGTGTGTCGGCTCAAAAATTATGTTCCCAACCGCAAAGCTAGTATTGAAATGATTCTCAATTATTGTGGCTACAACTTTCAGGAGTAAGAGACGAATTTTGAATTCTTCAATATTTAATCACTGTCATCGTAGATTTTAGGGTCGTGATATTTATTTTGAGCGAAGCCCAAATCTCAGTCTGAGCGGAAAGCGTTGTTTGATTTTGGCGAGATCATCGAGTTATGTGAAATGAGACGGTCATAGACAACGAGCAAGCGAGGTCTAGGTATTATTAAAAAATAGAAATAGCAAGACGGTGATAGAGACGAAGAGAAATAATTAACTTCCTTGAAGAATATTAGATTCTATAAACCGTCGTTATCGTGAGAAAAAGTGAAAAATATAGTCTAGATGCTCTTACAGGGTTGCATATCGCCGTCATCGAGAGCTTTTGAGTTGTGCTTACTGAGTACGAAGCTTAGAGCTTACTAAGAGCTTAAAAGAGGAAAGCGCGTCTATTGTTACCGTTTTATGTTCGTCGGTTTCACCTAATTTATTTACCGTGAGTTATAGCGAATCAAGAATAAATTTTGGTAATTTTTTGTTGACCAAAAATTATCTGAACAGTTTTTATATCGAAATTCACTACCGTTTGGTGTAATGAGACAGGTAAAGTCAACGACTATGTGAGGTACATATATAGTACGATATAGAGCTAGAAGGCGTAAGAAATACAGATCAAGAGAAGCGGATCTAGAACGAAAGGGAGAAAGATTTAAGGTACTAGGGGTAAATAGCACTCTGTACCTCCTCGTTATTGAGAGAATAGGGGAGGCATATGGTCTATGATCTTACAGTTTTGCATATGTCTAGCCTTAGGCGGCAAATTTACAGAATTCTGCAAAAACATGTTCAGTCCAGTCCATCCGCCAAAATTATGATGAACATGACACGTTGGGTATAAAAAAAGCAACGAATACAAACACAAAGGCTACGTGCATTAACAACAGCAAACATACTTGTCTTCTGTGAAGATTGACCGCTGACCACTTTTGAGTTCCTTGCGGTGACGTGAAGATGACTGTTGGCTGTTGCTGTAAGTGGTTACATGAATTCTTCGTGTAACAAGTTGCAATTAGTCGTTGGTCAGCTGGTAAACTTGTGACAAAACAGAATTAATGGATAACTAGCTGCTGTCGTCAAAAAAAAATATGAGCTTAAGCCAAAGTTGATGGAAAGAGAAATTAATAAAAAGAAGACATGAACAAGAAAAAAGCAAAATAATAACAAAAATTGTTTGTGCAAGACTTCAGTGGCATAAAAACTTGGTGGCAACGATGTTAATGGCTCGCCTTCGACACCGATCATAACAGACTAATCATTTACATACTAACTTATTTGTTTACATTGATAACGCTGAACAATAAAAACACACACAAACTGCGCAACATGTTTATGTGTTATTGTTATTGCTATCATAATAACATTTGTGGTGGCCATGACGCTGCGAGTGCGGTTGCGCTGCTCGGTTGGCCGGCTGGTTGTCGCTTTGATTAATGATCAAATTAAACATCTGCTGACGGCCGCTAATGAGAACAGCGGCAACATGAGTAGCGAGAAGGAAAAAAGTAGTGGTAGCAGCAAAAAACAAAAAAAACAATAGAAATGAATTAGCAAAGCAATAACAAATGTTGTGCAGAAACCCCTTCATTGGCCAGCTGACAGTAGTGACATAACAAATGGGGTGCGATTGACATAATGACCATGCAGCTGGACAACTCAAGAGCTGCTGAATTGACATAAATACATATACACATGTATGTGCTTTAAGCTAGGGGCAGATGGTAGTAATGACGTTGGATAATAACACTTTTTGTAATTTTTGTACGCAACTTGTCTAAAAATAGCACTGCATTAAGGCAGTAAACCATATCATCATCGTAAATCACCTTTTTGAAAGCCCAGGTGTCATCAAACTTTTGTTGTTTATTTTGTAATCATTAGTGAGCTATATTTAGTCTACCAAATTGCAGAGCTCCATGTGACTTTTATGTGATTAATTAAAATGAAGTACGATATAATTTTATTTAGACTCAGAGAGTCGAATATATTTGTATTTACGTCTTCATCTAGAAAATTTTATACGGCCTATGAATTCTTCAACATCACCAAAAATATTCATGTCCAAAGAAGTCACTTCTGTAAACAGTCAAAGCTCTTTGAAAACTTTGTAATACATATATATTTAAGACATCAACCTACTTTCGCTTCATTACCTCCTGATTTGTACTACTCTGTGACTGTGATCAAGTTTGTAACTTTCTGCCCAACTCAGTCGGAAAATCATGTAACATATTGATAAAAGTTTCTTTTTTAGGCTTTTGAATCCATATATCTTTCGATCAATCAATCAATTTTTATATATATATCATTTTATCGATCAACCACTCAATCAATACACCAATCAATCAACCAATAGATTAATTATTCAATCATGCAGTGAACCCTGCATTCAATCAATGCATATATATACCTCTCTGTCTATATATTCACCTATTTATCGATCAAATAAACAATCTAACACTCAAACATCGAATAATTTTCCTCTCAATCAATCAATCAATCATGGTATCTATCATCAATCAATCACATTAACTGTTCTATCGAATCAATCAATCAATCATGGTATCTATCAGCAATCAATCACTTTATCTTTTATATCCTATTTGTCTATATATCTATCTATTTAACGATCACACAAACAATCTATCACTCAAACATTGAGTCATTTTTCTCTCAATCAATCAATCACTTTATCTACTCTATCTGTCCATCTATCTTTTTATTGCTAAATCAATCAATCAATCAAGAAGTTATGAATCCGTAAATGTATCTGACTATAGCTGTCAACTAATAAATTAAAGCATTTATCTATATTTTATTCGATAAATCACTCAATCATTTAGGATACCAACATATTAATCAGTCAATCAATCAGTCAAACTACTAAACAGTCAATTATTATATAAAAGTATCTTTCCTATTTAACTATATATTGATCCATCAAGCAGTCTATCAATCAATCATTCAATCAATCATCAATATCAAAATATTTATCCTATCTGCCTGTATGTTTACATTCTTATTGATCATTCAATCAGTAAAATTATCATCAAACTATCTATTTAACTATCCTTTTCGCCATCAATCAAACAATCAACTGATCAATCATTCAATAAAGCTATCTATCCTAACTACCAAACAATTAGTCAATCAATTATTCAATAAAACCACCTATCATATCTGGGTTTCTTTCAATCTATTTATTGCTCTATCAATGATCACTCTATCTATCAACCAATCCATAAAATATATACCTTATTCATCTATATGTTTATTCAACTCAATCTCATTTCTATCTGTCTATATATTGTTCAATCGTTTAATCCTAACTTTCTATTATATATATCAATATATATCGACCAATCTATCAATCTATGAATCAGTCAATCTATCAATCAGTGCATTTATCCATTTTCTTATCGATAAATCCCACAATCAATCACTAAACCAAACACTCAACCAAGTAAAAGTATCTGCCTTATAAGTCTATATCTCTCTCCACTTGTTGATCAATCTAACAAGCAATCATTCAATTAGCACACAATCAGTGAATTAATCAAACTATTTGTTTTGTAAGTATATCTGTCTATCTTTTTATTGATGAATCAATCAATCAAAACGCAATTAATCAATCAACATTCAATCAATAAACACTCAATCAAACTATCAATCTATATATTAACTATCTATGTATATATTGATCCAATTTATCAATCCATGAATCAGTCAATCGACCAATCAATCTATCTCCATGAATCTAAAAATCCGTAAATGTGTCTAGTTATCTACACTATTAATTCTTTGACTAAAGCATTTTCTTTACAAATCTTTTCACAAAAATATTTTTAAAAATTTGCTCAAAAATATTTTTAAAAGTTTGCTTAAAAATTGAGTTTATGGTTTTCTTTTGTTAGATGCCTCATTTCAGATGTTATAGAAGCAGACTTTTGGTATTTTGAACTACTTGAGCTAGATGTTCGCTGCTGCGTATACGTAACTTCCAAACCAATACAAACTTTTCATGATTGTTGTGTCTACCAGCAGGAAAGCTCAGAAGTGTAATAAATATATTTCCCATATGAAAGCAAATGTATGCATGTATATGTATATTTATATAAATATTAATATATATGTATGTATATATAAATATGTACGATACACC
This sequence comes from Bactrocera dorsalis, assembly GCF_023373825.1. Lineage (NCBI taxonomy): Eukaryota > Metazoa > Arthropoda > Insecta > Diptera > Tephritidae > Bactrocera > Bactrocera dorsalis. The sequence goes on along the minus strand of NC_064307.1, from coordinate 61,543,879 downwards.
AAAATTTTTTTTATCAATCTAACCCTTCTCCTTAAAAGCACTTATGTAAACTTTCTCTCGAAAGAAAAATTTTCAAAAAAAGTAACTGTTTCTAATTTTTCTCAGTGTACAGTAAACCAATCAATTCTCCTTTGACATTTTATTACATTTGGCATAAAAATTAGCCTGTGCGGTTATCGCCATAATCTTTTAGCACATTTGGCCTTCTTCAACGCTGTCAATAACGCGCACACAAACAAACACAATGATATATACATAAGTATGCATGTACATACACACGCACAGTTAAGTATGTCAAGATAACTGTTGTTCTAGCAGTTATCCATGAGTATAATACTGGCATTTATAATTTTATTGCCAGCTCGCTTGCCAAGTGGGTGGTAAACGTGCGATTGGCTGAGTGGCGAGTGTATGTGTGTGTGTAGTAAGTGTGACTTGTGACTGATAGGCAAATAAATGAGCTCATTTGACTGCAATTTTAAACGCAAACCACAACTAGTACATATAATGCTGCCGATAACAGTGACAAACAAAGTAAGTGCTAAATGCAAATTATTATATACAATTTGTATGTACATATGTATGTATATTTGTATCTATATCTAATGTACATAATAAATAATAAATCGAAATATATAAAAAGTGCATATTAGAAGTGAGTTAGTGAAAATAAAAGCTTTGGAGAAAAAAGTGGGGGATTTTTTTGCAACTGTTTTTTATATGTACATATGTACATATGTATGTATATATATACATTAGGGTGACTTAATTTTTTATTTTAAATTCTTTGTTTTCAAATTCTAGCATTTTTTTGATGTAAAAAAACCTTATCAAATATGTTTGAGTTAAAAAAGCTAATACAATTTTTCGGAGCACCCTAATACAGATATGTACATATTTAAAAATTTAAATCAATAATAAATACAAAATAAAGATTAGATGCCAATAAAAGGCATTGTAGTAAAAACAAATTAAATTTGATTTTCACTAGGGTGGTTCGAAAATTTTTTTGAGTATTTTTTGGTTTTTTTTTGTAAGTCTTTCCATCTCAAATGTTTCTATTTAGTGTTTAAAAAATCTTCACCAAGCATATTTATGAAAAAAAAAATTTTTGTTGAATCACCCTAATACACATATGTACATATTTATAAATATAAAATAAATAATAAAACCAAATACATTCGAAATAAATATCAGATTCCAATAAAAGGCGTTGTAAAAAATGTTAAATCTGATCTTCATTAGGGTGCTTCGACAATTTTTTTGAGAATATTTTTCTTTAACTCTTACTATCTTAAATTGATTTCTATGTGATGTTTAAAAAATCTTCGCCTAAAACATTTGATTTAAAAAAATAAAATTTTTTTGGATTACCCTAATATAGGTAAAAATTTGTATATAGATAGAAGTGCTTATTCCAGATTCTCTGCCAAATAAATCGCCAAAATGGCAAACAAAACACAATCGTTTTCTAATAAATCACTATCGTACGACAATTTTTTGCATACATTTGTTGCTTTCCTTCCCGCTCTCCCATTATTTTTGTATGAATCACCACTTTATGTAGTTTTCGTTTGTTGTTAAGTGTTTATTACTCGTCTAGCTGGGATTATGCTCGAAGTATGAGCGATTATTTGCGCATTTATACTAATTGTAGTGCGCTTATAGATTACAAGCAGCGCTTCTTTGGCGAGTTGCTTTCCCTGCACATGGGCGACTGGCATTTATTTCTTCTTTAACTCGTAAATGCGTTATTAATGAGACCCGCGTACTTCGCATGGCGTGATGAATGCGTAAAACCCGCTTCCTTGGCAGAGGGAAATGGACAATCGCATTCGGTTGTTAATGAAATGGAAAGCGTGTAATTAATATGTGTTTAATTTACTGTGTGATAAGAAAGAGAGAAGAATGATATTGGGAGTTTTCGTGAGAGTTGTGCTTCAGCTTACTTTTATTTGAAGAAAGCTTTGTGTCAAGTAGTAAACAAAATGGTGTTTGTGTGATATGGAAAAGGAGCTCATTAAATGGCAATTATTTATAAAAATCGATCGGGGTAGGGAAATAGATATGGGTTCATTGGAGCAACAGTTACAAAGGAAGTAAATTTGTGATCAATAATGGTAAGCTAGCGGATAGGATTGGCTATGAAGAGGTTATATCGAATATCTGCAGAAGCTGAATAGAAAAGATGACGTGGAAACAATTCAATACTTCCTTCTTTACTGTACTGAGTTTGGGAGGTTAAGACTTAAGCACTTGGGAGCGTATACATATCTTCAGACATCCCATCGAGCTGGCCGGAATAGTAGTTAAACACCTGTGCAAATTTTTATTAGCTAATTTATAAGTTCGAACACAAAAGTTTTTTCCTTTCTTTGGCTTCACAAAGGACTACATGACATAATCCAAATTTCCCAAAAGTTCAAAAGAGATTCCGTGATATTTTCATTGCAATTCAAAGCACATTATTTTAAGCAGTGCTCCTGAAAGGTTTCCCACGTTTTAAAACCAACAAGTTTCGAAGCATATATAATTCCTTACAAATATGACAAAACAAATTCAAAGAACAGCAGTGAAATTATTTGTCTACCATAATCGTATTAATCTTCCCTTCCAAAGCATATTCAAGTATTTGAGCTTCTTACATTTTTGCAGCTCTTTTTTATACAGACTTAAATGCAGCTTTGGACCCCTTCAAAGATTGTGCCGCGCACCAAAGTACCAAGCTCAATCCACTCACGCACGTAAACCCTATTACTTGTCCCAATATCCCTAAATTCCTTATTGAAATTTATTGCGCAAAAACGCGTATAAAGCAAGTGGATTGACAGGAAATGAGGAAAGTATTATAAATAAAAAATGAAAAGCGAGAAAAATTTAGAGTACGAGGCAAAGCGCGTTTGCTGAATGCAACTAAACCGGTGGAACAAAGTTTTAAGTGGGGAAAAGTTAGATACAACCACTTATATGTATATATGTATAAGGTATTATAGGAAATGAGTAGTACACAACCAAAATATGGTGACAAGTGGGTTGAGAGTAAGTGTCTTAAAACTTATTTTGAGCGGAAGAGGGTGAAAATGATGTTTTTGCTCCAAAAATTTCATAAATACGAGTATATGTACTTGATCGGACAATAGACAGCAAGTAGGACAACTAGCACAGTGAGGAATAAAACAAGTTAAGAGGAAACGCACAATAGTAGTTGAAAGTAGCTAGTAAAAAATTCCTGGAAACTCACTGATTTTGCTTGCTGGATGGCTGAATAAAGGGAGTTAAAGCTTAGAAGGTATTTGAAGCCATGAATTGGAGCTTTGGAATACTAATCGCTTGATACTCACATGATTTGCTATTTTTAACTTATGGATGTAGGAATTTATATGTGAAATGCACATGGGCATGGATGTATTCATACCGATATTATCAGCGTATTATGTACTAAAGGAAGCCCTTTAAATTTGTTTACATTCTCAATAAGAAATATATCCTGATGTTACTCTCACCTCATTAGGAAGCTCTACTCTTCAAACGGTGAAGGTGCATATCCTTGATAGGAAGCTCTCGTTGAAGCCAAACGTCAAGAAGAGAGTTAGGAAGGCATCGGTCGCCTTACGCTGTTATAGGTGATGCCTTCTAACAAAAGTGGTGTTCTGGCTCTAAGAAACCATAGTGAAGCCAATAATATTCTATGTGATCGTTGGCTGTATATATAAGATGTCCCGGGAAAGAACTAACTGAAATTTGCCGCCGCTTTGATTGCATTTCTTCCAATCTCGATCATTGCGCCGCAGAACCTTTATCTGACGGTTCTTTCTCAGCTCACACACCCGCGAAGAATTTGTGGCCTGGCAAAGTAGTTGAAGAAGAAGTTCAGTGAGCTTTTTCACGAAGAATTCGAAGTTAAGAAGGTTGTCCATCAACTCCAGTTTCAGACTAACGTCTTAGAAGCGGTAGATGTATTGCTCCTAAGTGCAGCTTTCTTCAGAGAGGTGTGCGTTCACTTTGCCAATCGAGTGGCTGTAATGGCTTTAAGCTCGCTGACTCTGCGCTCAAAACAGTCACAGACTGTATGACTTCATTGGCTTAAGCTACATTCATATAGACTTGTAAGGGTGCTTGGTCACAGCGGAAGTGCCTGAGACTGCAAAGCCGAAGTACTTGCTAGGCGGGCACAATTTCCCTAATTTCATCTGTTTAGTAGCTAGTAGGTTTTCCAATATCTTCTTGAGTACTGGCGTTGCATCTTTGGACCTTAAGTAAACTAAGCAAATGCTGGTCTACGAGCAGAACTTGGGCGACTGCGACATACTTCTGACTCAAAGTGAACCATAAGTTGTATTCCGAGCTAATGGCTTTTAGCAAAGTTAATTTCATCACAATTAAAGGTATTCCGACTGGACACTGCCCAATAGGTGCCCATGCTGTGCGGCTAATATTCGCTCGGACGCTCTTTGCCAAAGCTGTGGGAAGGAAGGCGAAGGGAAATCGTCTTGTCATTTTCCTTTTTTATTGCTCAACTTTTACCGGTCTCAGATTGAAATATCAGACAAACATTTGGCGAACCTTGATATTGATATCAACTACCCTAATAAATTTGTGGTGTGCAGGAAATGCTTTGTCGATTTATTAATGGTACTTAAGCAGTTTATTGGCAACAGAAAGTATGAATATCTGCTCAAGTAAGATTCATTGACCAACCCTACCAGCTAAGCTAACCTGAACTTTACCTTCGTTTTAAATAACTAAAGAATTTAGCAGAAAAATATTTTCAGAACAGCAAATTCTTACGATCACTCCGAGGACACCGTTTTGACTCAGTTGAGGATATAAAAGCTGAATCGAAGAAGACTCTGAAATGGTCAAAATTTAACTTTCAGTTTGGTCATCGTATCACAGTAGTATATCTATATATATATGTATAGGGTTTTTTTTAACTATTCATTTTTTTCAATCCCCTCATGAAATTTCCTTGGAAGTATTCTAAAACAAATCTCTAAAAATTTGAGCCCTTAAAATTAACATTAAGGACTTCGGCTTTTTAAGAAAGGCTTATGGGATTTTCATAGATTTTTTATTAGATATCATCTATGAAAATTCCTTACTTAAAAAGCCGAATATCTCGAGAAGTATTAATGATAGCTATTTTGAACTCGGACCTTTTTGGTAGCCTGTCCTGTCCTGTCATCGTATTTTTAACCACTTTTCCATTTCCAATACGGCAATTTGTTTAAGTCCTCATCGCATATATTCTCGCTCAGTTCGATGCGTCGATTATTTTGCTATCCAACGATTTTCTGTTTGTCCTTTCCACAAACCACTCAAGCGCGATTTGATTTATTTTAACATAAATGCGCAAATCAAGCGTTGGACTGAATATGCTACATATACGCATGTAAAGGGTGTTCTTTTAGAGTTATGTGTGTAAAAAAAAAAACAAAGAAACAATAAAGAAATACATATTTTAAATTTATTGGTTTGTAATTTTGGTGTGAGCAGAGTTTCGGGTATAAGAACACAGCTTAAGTATCTTATGAAGACCATAATTTTGATCACTTTTTCAGGGCTGTATTATTAACTTAATATATCCCAACCAGAAGTACTCTAATGGAATCAGAAGGTACGATTAAGGTGTCAAATTGACCGGCTTAGCATTCGGTTTGATTTACTCAACAAATAAATGAAAAATCTAGGAGCCTGCATTATTCAACTGAAGACTCTTTTACTTAGAATTTTGGCATTGACTTTGGAAATTAAAAAGACGGAAAGCCACATCTGGTCATCATTGTCAAATTTACAATCACAGTTAAAATAGGAATTGCTATAGACAGTCAGTTTTTCTGAATATAATGACGTCTGGAGAGTATTTGTTTCGTGCACCTTGAACATAAATGTCAAAACTGTGACTGTAAATTTGACAGCTGGTGGGACAGCTATCCTTCTAAGAAATTATAAACCTCCGAAATGAACACCTTTGATTTGTTACACAATTCTGCTATAGATTTTTTTTACTAAGATTTTGGACATAGACGTGGGTATTCAAAGAATCAGGTAGCTAATATAGATAGTAAGTTTTTCAGCATATAATGTCGAGAGAGGCTCTGTTAAATTTATTGTACGTAAATGGCAAACAAAAGTGCTAACTTTGACAACTTTTTTGACAACTATCCGTGTACTAAAGTCTATGCATCCGAGAGAAAAACCCTTTATATTTAAATTTAAATGTGATTTCGCTGTATACTATTTGGTGCATGTAGGTATGCATTCATTCACGTGCATTCGCATTTCGGACTTCAGCTGCACAGTTGAATAAAGAAAATTCCATTTGCCGAGCAATTTTGTGCTCACTCACTTACTCACTCATTCGCTCGCAAACGCTTTGAGTGAATGAAAAAAATTGGATTACACTTTCCACCATTACAACAGCAACAATTTACTGTTACTGCTGTGCAAAGCGTTTCACTGTTTGTTGGTGTCCACCGTTGCTGCTGTTGTTGTTGTTGCCTGCAACATAGTGATTTCTCAAATGTTGATTGATGCACTGCCATCAACGGTAGCGAGAAACGAGTTGCCAAACATTACTTTTTACAGCATTTCGATGACATTTTCAAAAGAATTTGTGTAAAACAAAAAAGTATATAAGTATTTCCATACTTATGTAATACATAAAATTCGAAGTATATATAAAATTACTTGGCGAAAACGTCTTTGGCGCTTTGCCAAAACGATAAAAAGGAGAAAATAAAGCCAAAGGTTTGTCAAAAGTACGAGAAAGCTGCAGGAGCAAGCTAAGAAAAATACGTTTGAGGGCGAAGTGCTTAAAGAGAATGTTAGCGCTTGCATCAGGCAATACTTCAAGTCAGCTAGTAGTCATCAGAGTGCAATGAGCTGCAATTTTGTATGATGCGTATAATATACATGTGTGTGAGTTCATTTGCTTGTCGATAAATCGCCGGATTTCCACACAGTCACATAATATTTCTGTTTTCAAAAACAAAAAAAAAAAAACAAAAACAGAAAATATAAAAACGCTCTCTTCTACTTTATAAATCCTTGCTCATATACCCGTACTCGTACATGTGAAATGTTATAACTGACTGCGCGCACACTCACAAAAATCCACCCAACTCATGCAATATCCTATGGCTTTCGCTGTTTTGATTCCGTATTCACGTTGCAGCACTCATCATCAGCCATCATTTCGTTTTTATCTGTTTGTTCTGTTTGCATTTTAATCAAAAATCACTTTGAACCATGAGCACCTGTGTGCAATGTGGCAAATTTATGCGCGTCTCTCTTGTGTGATTGAAATCGATACACAAACTAGCTAGCGCAGAAATAACAGTACATACATAATTTGGCGGGGATCAAAAACAAATCAAATGATTTTGCTGTGGAATACTCGAAATTCATATTAACGGGTATAACCACTAGCATAGATTAATATCAAATTGCTTCATAAAAGTGAGTCAATAAAAGCGTGAGGCTGGAAAATCGCAATTTCGATATTTTTTCGGTTGCTTCAAGTTAAGAATAAATTTCAATTTTATTTTACCTAGCTTTCTAAAAAATAATATTCTGGGTAATTGGCTTTGCAAGTGAGTAAAGTGGGTTAAGTTAGGTTTGCATTTAAGTTTATACTACCTAGCAGGAACTGCTAGAGACGTTATAAAGAGGACTTTTTGAATCTAGCGCCTCTGGTGGCGCCATCTATATGTCGACTGGTGCGTTAGTATCTGAAGGTCTTTATTTTAATCATGACATTTCATTTATTAAAAAGTGAAATTATTGCGTTTCAAGTGTCAGTATGTCTGTGTTATTGGTGCCAAAATGAGCTTCGAACAAAGAACCAACATTAAATTTTTTTTAAAATTGGTAAAACTTTTACCGAAACGTTACAATTGATGAAACAAGGTTATGGCAATTATTGCCTATCCCGTAGCATAGTGCACGAGTGGTTTCAACGTTTTCGAAGTTCGTGAGGACATAAATGACCATCAGCATGTAGGCCAATCAAAATCCGTGATAAAATTCCATTGAAACTGTGCGTGAATTCATCAAAAGTCAGCCGAAATCATCATTGAAATTCATGGAAATGGATTTAAACATCTCCAAAACATCGATTTTTTCATTTGACCGAACATTTGGGCTTACGAAAGGTTTGTGCGCGGTTTGTTCCGCACTAATTGACTAACGACCAAAAATTGCTCAGAATCCAACATTTGAAGGACGATTATTTGACCAAAAATCACATTTGAACCATTAACGGCTCCCCGTATTGACCCGATAAGGCAACATGCGACTTCTTCCTTTTCGAATAAATACATTTGCTCATGAAAGGAAAGCGTTATGCAGGCATAGAGTCCACTCAAAGACTTGCACCGGCATACTGGCGGCAATGCCAACGAGCTAAAAATCAGTTCGACATACTTTGATCCTGCAAATCTGTATTGAAGCAGAAGGAGACTATATTGAAAAGTAAATTGATTCTGCCCAAAAAAACCATTTGTTCTATTTTTTTTTAAGTCCTGTTTACTTTGGAGCGCACCTTGTTTACATATGATTGATGATTTTTCGGAATCGTCGCTATCGAACCCCCAAAGCATATAGCCGACATACGAACTGAATAATCAAATCAAAGTCAAGTTCTGTATGGAAAACTTTTTTATATGGTAAGACCAAGCCAACACTAAAAGCTCCACATATGTATATTTGACAATTGACATTTGCCGGACAAACTGACCGTTCAAAATCAAGTTCTGGACTGGAAATTATCTTACTTTTTAAGGGTACAGTTACTGTTGTTTCTTGATTTATTAATCATTAGGTGTTAAAGTGTCTGCTATTCTTATAAAAAATTTTCAGTTTTATCCATTTTGTAATAAAAGTATGTTTCGCAGCCTGAAATGAGGAGACAATATCGCTCACGGTTCTTCATCTGGATATATTTTAACATTTTAGTCTCTTTAAAAATATATTTATAGTGTTGAACGTGGAGTATTTGTTTATAGTATACAATTAGGTTCTTACTATATGAACTTCTCATATTTTACGCTTAAAAGTATGAAAGAAATTACTTTTTAGATATTACTGTAGGCTATTTTTCTACACAAAGACATCTTTGAATCCTCCATAAAACATTTCGATAGTTTTTAAAGTGAGCGAATCCTCTCAAAACTCTCTGCCCTTGCCGTGGCTTGATTGAGCCTAACAAGTACTTCGGGTAGACAGATATTGGCCGAGTTTTTTTCCATATAAATCGTAAGAGGATAGTAGTGCGTCGATTATTAGACATAAAATTTTGTTGCAATTTAATGTTATAAAAGCTCTTGATAAAATACATATATTTCGAAGTTAACGGATTTTTTTTTAATTTGCATTTAAAGATATGCAGTGCAAAATATTGGGATAGGCTTTGTTTTCATGGTATTCCGCACGAATTTTAGCAGAAATAATGGCTTTTAATAGCTTAAGCTACCACAACCAAATTTTCTAAGTAGAAATTTTATAAGAACTTTTGGTAAAATCGTACTAAAAACCACATATAACACAATTTTAAATTCCACTTGATTCGTTCACTTTCCAGTACACACATCAAGAAGTAATTTATATAACGGAATAAAACTTAGCATGAATAATGCTTTAACAGTTAATGAAAAAAACTGTTCAAGTCCTAGGTATCGAATATTTGAACCCCAGTATTTATATAGTTGATCTTTGATCGAAAATATCGGTCAATGTGTGAAATAGATAAATGAATTCAGAGATAAACCTTATATGACAATGGTATGTCTGCATGTGAAATAGTGCATCTGTGTGTCTAAAATAGATTAATTTGAGCGAAAACTTGACCTACCCCTATATAACTTATGTACATATATCAGGGTTTTCGAACATCTGGCTCACTTTACTCTATATGATTGCTTTTTTAGTATGCGGCATGTTAATACTATGAGGTGGTATTGGGGAAAGTAGATAAAATCGGGTCGATACTACCCCTACTCCTATATACAACTTAATATAATAATATTCGCTTTTCTAACAAACTTTATGTGTCAACAGCAATATCTAAAGTATTGTCCAATGTAGTAAGAGACAATATTACTCTCAACCTACTAAGCTCAAAAATAATCCAATAAACTTTAATAACTTAATAGCTAGTTTTAACTACATTTTAAGCCATTTTAAGTACTAATAAAACTAGCTACTTATCACAATGTATATCGCAATGTTTTTATTCCTGTTCCACTTGGTTGATAATTATTATAAATGATAAAAATATATTTATCTAACAACAGGTGCTCCCCTTTATCTAATCAATTATCAAACAGCGCAAAGCCGCTGGAGTTTCCAGTTATGTTTACGTGACTGTTCTCATTAACGAAACTCAAAATTATTTACTATGCGTTGGGAAATTTTCTATTTTAATTGGATGTTATTTTTGATAATTTTTGAAAGGTAACAAAAACAAAATAATAATAACAAAAATCGCTTTGCAGAAATAGATAATAATTTGTAAAAGTTAAAAAATATAATAATAATAATAAAAAAGCAGTAGGCAAAATTTATAAAATTCATGTACAGAAATTCGTAAAATTATTTGATTTTTTGAGAGATTGTCGATTTGAGTTCGGTTTGTAAATTGTTGTCTTTGCGTATGAAATAATAAACCTGAGAAAGTTGCAAAAAAAAAATAAAAAACTGAATATATTTTTATATCGCTTTAAACAAAATTTTGAAGGCAATATTTTGGATGTCTTCATCTTAAATATTTTATAACTTTAAACAATAAAAACGTTAAATATTTTTTTTTAACACCTACCTCTAAGTTCAATTCAGAGTTGGTTCGTTGAAACTATGTTTCATTTTTAAGTTTTCGGTTAATTACATTTTTTAAATAAGTTGTGTTTTCATTTTTTTTATATTTCACATAAATTTGTTTTATTTACATTTATTTTATAATTCAAATATTTTTGTAAATAATGAAAAAAGTTGTGTTAAATAATTACCAAAAACTTTTTAGTATTATTCCAACTCCTCGAATACTTTAAATACATTTAAAACTATTTTTGAGTGATATTTTAATATATTTGCACTAATCTTCTTTTCAATTTCACTTACACTTTTCAAATTTTAAAAATTTCACTTTCGAAAATAACTTCACAAACAAATCCTCGAAAGCAACACTCTCACTAGAACATACGCTGGCACACCACTTGTTGTGCGCTATCGGTTACCTTTGGAGTTTGTTTTGCTTTCACACTTGACTGTTTACAATTTTTCTGAAACGAAAGTAATTTGGACACCTTCACACGCACCGACGTCCTTTTGCCGACTACGCATCTTGCAGCCGGCAAATTGGCCAAATTGCTGTCACGCAACACCCAACTGTCTACCGGCAACGAGCCGGACAGTCGGCCGAGCTAAAGCAACAGCAACACGAATTGCTTTAACAGCAGATGGTGTCATAACAGTTTGCTGCACATGGTTGCATTGCAAGAGCAGCGCCTGTTAATGGCTTTCCAATGCAAGCCACCGGTGGGAGTTGGTGGTGTCAGTGGCACTTCCAAATTTCCAGTGAGTGACATTGCTTTGTCGTCGCTGTTATTAACAGTCTTTGTCTATGTAATATTGACATTAACAGTGAGTTCATTGTACTGGAATGTTTGTAATGGGTTTGAGCAGCTTTTTAGCGTTGAATGAATTAAAGGAGCTTTGTGTTGAGCTTTACGGCTGCAAAAGGAAGTTGGTGGACATTGGTGACTGCGTAGAATGCCCTTCAAATAACTTCGACTTGAACATCTCAATGAGTATATGTGCAAATATTCAGTTGTTTCTTAAAACATACTATATCTATCGTTGACGTTACTGATTTATGCGAGTCAATTTCAAAACTAGCAATTTCACATTTTTTTGCAATTTTGCTCATTTAATAGAAGTATAAGTTTCGTCTCTATTTACCAAAGAAATCTTCTTCTTTATGGACGTAGACGGTTATACGAGTAACCAACAATCCCAAAAAGTGTGTCAATCCTTTTTCCTTTTCGCTGTTTGGCTCCAATTAGAGATTCAAAGTGTAGCCAGGTCCTGACCATCTGGTCTTTCTAACGGAGTGGAGGTCTTCCTATTCCTCTGCTTCCCCCGGCGAGTTCTGCGTCGAATACTCTCAGAGCTGGTGTATTTTTATACATGACCTAGCCAGTGTAGCCGCTGTCTCCTAATTTGCTTAACTATCACAATATTGTTGCGTATCACATACAACTTATCATTCCATCGACTGCGGTATTCGCCGTGGCCAACGCCCAAAGAACCATAAATTTTCCGTAGAACCTCTCTCTCGAAAACTCGTAACGTCGACGCATCAGATGTTGTCATCGTGTATGTCACCGAGATCACGAGTTTATATTTCAGGAATCAAATAATTGGTTATCATCGTCTCAAATGCGACATCGCGACATGTGGCTCGAAAACGTCGGATCTTCTTGGAACTTTTCAAAAGCCCATAGAGCGAGTCATTCCATAAGTCAGTCCGAGTTGCTGCGAACGCCACCGAAAAAACTCTACACGGTCTTCGTGTACATTCTCAGCTATGGGCGGTCTATTCGGTCAAATTATCCAATAATGAATGCTGGGTTCCAAGATGGGTGATAGTGTTGCAAATAGTATGCTCAGTAGACCGATTATGTTTACCATAAGTTGAGCGAAGCGCATTCTTTACTGAAGGTGAATTTTCGTAATAAAGTTGAACGATTTGTAAACGTTGTTCAGGCGTGATTCTTTATATGATGAAATACCAAACATTACTGTACAAAAATAACATAAAACAAGTAAGGAAGGGCTAAGTTCGGGTGTCACCGAACATTTTATACTCTCGCATGATAAAGTGATAATCGAGATTTCATTATCCGTCATTTACATATTTTTTTATTTTGCTGTAAAATTAATTAGAATTAAATTCTGAGAGATTTACCGATATTTTCGGTGAAAATTAGGTTAGGTTAGGTTAGGCACTGAGTTCTTCGTGTTCGATATCAGGGACCTTGAAAAGTTATAGTCCGATCACGACAATTTTGCCACAAGGGATACCTCAGCTCAAATGCCGTATTGTGTTAAGTTTTATTCCGCTATCATCATTGGTTCCTAATGTATATATTATACAGAGAAGGCATCAGATGGAATTCAAAATAGCGTTATATTGGAAGAAGGCGTGGTTGTGAACCGATTTCACCCAAATTTCGCACATATCATCAGGGTGTTAAGAAAATATTATATACCGAATTTCATTGAAATCGGTAGAGTAGTTCCTGAGATATGGTTTTTGGTCCATAAGTGGGCGACGCCACGCCCATTTTCAATTTTTAAAAAAAGCCTGGGTGCAGCTTCCTTTTGCCATTTTTTGCGTAAAATTTAGTGTTTCTGACGTTTTTTGTTAGTCGGTTAACGCACTTTTAGTGATTTTCAACATAACCTTTGTATGGGAGGTGGGCGTGGTTATTATCCGATTTCTTCCATTTTTGAACTGTATATGGAAATGCCTGAAAGAAACGACTCTATAGAGTTTGGTTGACATAGCTATAGTAGTTTCCGAGATATGTACAAAAAACTTAGTAGGGGGCGGGGCCACGCCCACTTTTCCAAAAAAATTACGTCCAAATATGCCCCTCCCTAATGCGATCCTTTGTGCCAAATTTCACTTTAATATCTTTATTTATGGCTTAGTTATGACACTTTATAGGTTTTCGGTTTCCGCCATTTTGTGGGCGTGGCAGTGGGCCGATTTTGCCCATCTTCGAACTTAACCTTCTTATGGAGCCAAGAAATACGTGTACCAAGTTTCATCATGATATCTCAATTTTTACTCAAGTTACAGCTTGCACGGACGGACGGACAGACGGACGGACGGACAGACAGACATCCGGATTTCACCTCTACTCGTCACCCTGATCACTTTGGTATATATAACCCTATATCTGACACTTTTAGTTTTAGGACTTACAAACAACCGTTATGTGAACAAAACTATAATACTCTCCTTAGCAACTTTGTTGCGAGAGTATAAAAAGGCTATTGAAGAAAGTACTTCTACTTCGATCACCCGTTATAATATATCTATTTCGGTTCGAAACTCTGGGTCAGATACTATGAAATGCTAATAATATGCATGTAAATATATCTACGTTTAGGTGCACAAATTGTAAATTTCAACACTTGATCCTTTAGCCATCTAACCAGCCAACCAGTTCAACCAAAGTTTAGAAACGCCGTCGTTCAGTAATAATTTTTGGCTTATAATTACTGCCGCAAATAATCACCAAATGCATATTGCTTATGGGAGTGTAATTCGTAATGTGCAAATAATTGCAAATTCCCAGAGCCACCCTCAACACACAAGCACACATACATACAAATACAATGCAACACTTCTACAAATCATTATTATTAAATAGATTTAATGAATGAAAAATCTATTTGCGCGTATTAAATGTTAATTAATGGCTGACATTGATGGCTTTTGGTGGGATAAAATCGGTTTTAGTTATGACGTCGGTTTTTCCGACAGCTCGATAACCCTCTGCATGTGAGTGTGTGGGTGTCTGCGTTGCGCGATTGTAAACATTTATTGCGCAACAACATTGTGTGAGCGAATATTATATTTTGATAGTTGTTGAGCGTTTTAGGCGTAAATAAATGCATAAATTTTGCATAATGAATAAATGGAATAAAATTGTAATGTGAGTGCGAAAGCAATTCGAGCGCTACGGCAGAGCAATAATTTGCTAACCATAAAAGTGAATATGAGTGCGCATACACAAAGGTGTAGCGTTAATTAATTTCGCCATTCGGTTTCGGTTGTAATTGTAAGTAGCTTATATCTAGTAATTTGGCACTTGTATGGTAGTTGAGCACACAAAGGGGATTACCCTTTCATTAGATGTAAATATTTTCGTAATCTGATAACTGTCGAGCAAAAACAACAAATACAAAGCGATAACGATTGCAATCGGAACAAGGAAAACATGTTGACTTCGCTGAACCGAAGTTTTAATACCCATGACAGGTGTATTTTTCATAGCAACAACATAAGTAACTTGGGTTCAAAAAATCGAAATAAATTTTTTTTGCTTAATTTGAAAGTACAATGTCTCGAAAATATACTGTGAAAATTTCAGACAAAAATTCAAAATATTTCGGGAGTTATAATGAGCGCCTCGGAGTCCTCTCTCTCGCAGTTGTTGAACTTTAAACCCGTTTCTCTCAAAACATTGTTTTTCTGGTCGGCTAGATATTCAGTAATAATGAAAATACTCGAAGCTCGAGCAAAGCCCACTGCATGAAACGCTTTCAAAATGGATTACATTGTAAATGTACTCATCATTATACTCAAAAAAGAAGAAGCTATAAGACTTCCGGAAATTTGACATTTCGCAGGAGCATTTGTTTCGCCAGCGGCACTTTCGGCATTTATTCAGGCGGATCCAAAATGGCTAATAGAGTGGAAGCCGGAATGCTTTGCTCGAAGAACCCATCCTTCAAGCTTCCGGAATACTGCAGTATCATCCAGGCGGAAGTCTTTACAGTCAGGAAAGCGTCCGAGATCGTAGCCAATCAAGAAGATCAATATATACAAGAAGAAGAGAATCTCACATCGCATTACCTCAGAGAATGTTCTTAGAAGCAGGCAGCCAGTAGATATATGGCTACGGGAAAGCGCCTGCATATATTGTATATTGGGTTCCAGGCCACACAGAGATTCCGGGAAACGAAATAGCTGATGATATGGCCAAAAGTGCTATTCGTCTGGCTACCGAACCAGTACACATGAGAATGCAAAGGGTCACTAAAAACGATATACAATGAAATTTTCGAAAGAGCTGACGGACGTATAAGGGCGATATTGAATGCCTTAAAGACACGCACAATCTCCGGATAGACTTAAGTAACGATTATATATGCAGAAAGTGCAGGGGACATGACAGAGATACTTTCTGTCCATCATTAGTTAGAACTCTTCTTAGATATGTGAGAGCTTCAAGGGACTGGATGAAGTAAAAAAATTAGATATCAAGTAATTCTTAAAGTTTGCTAATAATAAAGCTCAAATGAAACTAAACCATTCATTTATCATTACTAAAGATCAGTAGTTTTATGTATGGCGTGGCAGCCGGCCAATGTAACCCAACTCAAGTCTTAAAACTCAATCGGTCTGAACGGAACCCCAGAAATTATAAATTCTTGAGACAGTCAACGCAAAAGAAGTGGAAGGAACAACTTGTCCTAATAAACAAGGAATCTGCTATCCCAGCTCGGTATCAGCATAACGCTCACTATGCAAGCACGACCCACAATAAATCTTTAAGAAAGGGATTCGAAACGACTATGAACGAAGCGGCCGGAGTGTGCTCAAGATAGCACAGTTTTAGATCTGACTGGAAAACTTTAGAAGCTGTTGAAGCACCATTGAAAGTGTAGATGCCACAACTTCAAACGAAGAGTTTTGTTGGCGACCCTAGACGTATGAGAACCCTTCAATAGTGCGAGATGGATGGATTTAATGGAAGCTTTAGAATCCTCGATTATCTCAACACTGTGATGCGGAGCTAGCTTAGTAATAAAAACTAATCTACAAAAGGACGAAAGATACAGAAGCACAAAATATCTACTCTTGGTTCAGACCTGTGGA
Source organism: Bactrocera dorsalis (assembly GCF_023373825.1). NCBI lineage: Eukaryota > Metazoa > Arthropoda > Insecta > Diptera > Tephritidae > Bactrocera > Bactrocera dorsalis. Next base: position 61,527,201 of record NC_064307.1, on the reverse strand, counting down.
ACATAAGCTATGACGATATCCTAAAATTTGATATGTCAGTTGGATCGCAATTAGTTGGCTATGCGGGCGACATCACAGCAGTAATCACAGCCCGAACTTAGTAGACTAATGACTAACATAGAACGGCTCATCTAACGAAAGAGAAAGCTGCTGCTTTACAGTCGCAGTATGTAGCCTAAGATATTTCATAGAAATGCCGACATATTCTCTATTCGACACATTCTCTTCCTGTCGAAAATTTGAAGAACTTCTTAAAGTGCGTCACCTTGAAGCATTTTGAGCTTACCGCTAACTTATTAAGCCGATTAATATCAATCGCAGCCATCTTCCTAGGTTCTCCAAAAGTGTGTCTAAAAGGATATTTCAATAGCAGTCTGGCAAAAGCCAGGCAATAGAGAAGAAAGTGATTCCGACTTGCCTTCCTCCAAACAGTTTTGACAAAGAGCTACCGACAAAACTTATTTATGTAGACTCAAGGAAGATTAATATAAATATTTTCTTCTGGAGTAGGTTTTGCAATAACAAATTGACGTTCTTCAACCAATAAAAGAATCGTATAGCCACTTTTATATATTCCATTTTCCTAGAATTAATTGCAAGTTCATTAAAAGGTAAATGTGTGCTGTTTAAAGCCCGAAATCGTACTCCGTAATATTCCTAAAGGGGGCACATATTTTTCCAGTAATTTATAATATCGCTAATATCTATTTCACTAAAAATGTCAAAAATATACTCTCCAAAAAATCTAAAAATAAGCGAAAACTAATTAAATTTGTTTGTGAAACATTTTGGCGGCGCCACCTTGTTCATCCGTCATCAGCGTGGGCCTCACTTGACATGCGTGTTGCAAAGTACATGTATTTAGCAATTGGACAATACATGCCACCAAAGCATACCTACACACACAAATACATTTACATAAAATAATATTTGGTAGAGTGCATAATTTTTAAGTCCCTCTAGTTTAAAATGTTTCGTGCACTTTTGTTAACCCACACACTAATGCGATTTGCGGTTTGCGTCGGGCGTTCGTTGTGCATAACTGCATAGCATAGCGTTGGTGAGTGGGTGCGTTTCGCAATGCGTCGTTGTTAATTGGATGTTTAAATATGATGGATATGTGCCGCTGTTGCATGTCTGTGGTGCGTTGTGATGCGTGGAAATCTTTATGTTCTACATTAATTAATGTCTCTTCATGTTTTTTGGCTAACTAGACTGACTTTGTGTATAAATAAATTAATTTTTTTATTTTTTTGTTTTTATTATTTATTAATAAATACAATTTTACGTGTAGTTGTATTAGTTTTTAGTCTCATAACGTGTTCAAAATATTAAAGTTGGATTTTAAAATCTAGTTCTGCAAAATCAGCAATTATAAGGTTTGATAAAAAAAAATCCAGAAAATTCTGGTATCCTTGCAAAACTAATATGGCTGTGTAAACTGACTAATACCAATACCAAAAGCTCCGTCAGGATCGGTAAAAAGACCCCTCCGAGCCGTTCGATACAAAACGAGGTTTCAGACAAGGCGACTTCCTATCGAGCGACTTCTTCAATGCACTCTGAATATATTAATTCGAGCTATAGATCTAAAAAGGGAGGTACAATATTCAACAATAGTGTACAACTGCTGGCATACGCCCATGAAATCGATATCTTTGGCCATAACAACCACTCCATTAGTACTGTTTTCTCCAGGTTGAACAAAGAAGCGAAGCAAATGGGTCTGGTAGTGAAAAAGGGCAAGTCGAAATATCTTCTGTCAACAAACAAACAGTCTTTGCACTCGCGACTTTGTTCCCACGTCACTGTTGGCAGTCCTATCGTCGGGCATACTTTTGTCCGACTATATTTTACAAAGAATCTGATGCATGTCGGCTATCCATCGGCCGCCACCGCTTTGATGTGCTTCAAACGGGTAGGTAGGTAGGTAGGAGTGCAGCCCTGTTGTCTATCGGGCTCAATTAGCACTTGATGTGCCATTTTGATACACTACTCCTAGAACCCTCTGTATCTGCTGTCACCTTTCACCTTCTCTCTCAAACCATTTTGAGGTTTCGATGAAACTACTTATGTCTGATATGCTTTTAGTAGAAATCCATTCAAGATTTGGTGCTTGATGGATTCCAAGTGTTTTGTGTCGGATCTGTGCTAGAGCTGGGCATTCACAGAGAAAGTGGAAAATTGTTTCCTTTTTCCCTGCTATTCCGCAGCCTCGGCAGATGTTGTTGTAGAGCATACACATTTTGGACGCATGTTCCCTAAATGGCCAGTGCTCTGTTGTGGTAGCTGTTACTCTGTATACTTATACTTTCTCTTGACCTATTTAATATGTCGTTGGTTCTTTTCCTGTCATATGTTGGCCATAATTGTTTAGTATGATGCATTT